>NC_137626.1:19975178-20172678 GCF_963280865.1 Gymnoscopelus braueri | reverse complement strand
CTTCACGTAGATCTACGCGATTGGCACGTGGCGGCTTTAAAGCGGTTCGCGTAGATCTACGTGATTGGCAGTCAATATGTGACTGGGTCAGATAAAGTACTTCATTTAATTTCAAAAGCAACAGCTTTGTGTTTTCCTTTTGGTCTGCAATACAGTTTGTTTACAGTATTACAGCCGCAGGTACAGGAGTCACAGGACCTTTATTTCTTTAATATAACATACAACTTTATGGTTCTGATTGTTATAATTATGGTTCTGATTGTTATAATTATAAGAGGGCACTTTTTCTGTCTGCTCACTCTGTGAAAAAAACCTGCCTTCTAATAACATCATCAGTGGAGATTCCAAGCTAATAGAAACTACAGCCTTTCTTTTCCTGGTGAGTTAGCATGCTGAAATAGAACCCCATTATTCTTGCATTAACCCATTCAATCCACGAACGCATTTGTGTTCTTTGGCTATTAAAAAATAGCAGATCAAATACCACGCTATGAGCTTGTAGATCTGCTATCTTTTGATATGTATTTTTAGAGCAAACATTTTCAAAAATAGCAGATCTACAAGCTCATAGCGCAGCACTATAAGCTTGTATATATGCAATTTGTATAGCCAAAGACATCTAGAATGACACTGATGCGTTCCTGGATTGAATGGGTTAATACAAATGTAAGTTTAAAATCTCGTTTGAAATGACCAAACCTGCCTACCGATGATGTCACTCTGAACTGTCCACAGCCCTCCTCTGAGACACAGTGACTAGACAGAAATAGTGCCATCTTATAATTGAGCATTAGTGAGGACCAATTATATGACGATAGGTTGAAAATGGGTGAAGTGGTCCTTTACGTACATTTCTACAGACGTATGCTGTTATGTCACAATTAAGTGGATACATTCAGTTTAAATTTACGTTGAACCTCTATTCCTCTTGTAAGACAATCTTTTGGAAAATGTTCTTTATGCTCACCACTTTGGAGAGGGATTGGTTGGAAGGGTATAGTGTTGATTTTGACAGCAAACTTCGATTTAGTTTTACTCAGTCTTTTGACAAAAATTCCAATGGGTTTTGTCGTATTTTAGTCATCTGAAATGTTTCAGTTTTCGTCTAGTTTCGTTGACTAAATATCATAAGATTATAGTCGACTAAATCTACAGTTGATTTATGCGACTAAAATGTATTTTGGCGGCGCCTTGATGGCATCGTAATGGCTGATTTTACACTTAGTTGCATGCTGAAAATAGCCGATCTACAAGCTCACAGCGCGTTGCGTTGTGAGCTTGTAGATCAGCTATTTTCAGAGTGCAACCAAACATAAAATGACTTGTCTTTTAGTTCTACTGGATCTCTTCTCCACTAGTCCCTCACTAACATTTTAGTCTAGTTTTTATTTGTTGATGAAATTGTCAGTATATTTAGTCTCAGTTTAAGTCATCATAACTTAGTTTTTATTTAGTTTTCGTCAGTGAAAAAACGTAGTCGACGAACATTTTTCGTCACAGTTTTAGTCGACAAAATCAACACTAGAAGGGTGCATACATATTAAAATTATGACAATAAGAAACTAAGTTGCTTCCGCTATATAGGCTTTGTTTTCCCCTGAGGGGTTCTGTTTTCCCCTGGGGGGGTGGGTTGGGGGGGGGGTTCCCCCTGGGTAGGTTTTGTGATACATCTCCCTGCTGGAGTACAGGGAGTAATGTGTAGCAGAGCCTGCAACACCAAGATCGAATATAATAATCATTGTATTTACACCTCTCCCACAAACTATTTGTGAGCTTTCTGACTGAACTGTTAGCCAGAGTGGTCTTCAAAACAGATACTTTTGTACATTAGTAGTTGTCAACACAAGCAATCTTGAGTTAACACTGTGAGAGATCACTTTACACTTCATTAGACATATATAAATCAGGAAAAGCACAACAGTTTATGGAAGCAGTCAAAAACTTTTTCTATCGATTAGTCACCCCATGGAGACCTGAATTCATCTATATTTTTTTGTTTTTGTCGCATTCTTAAGCCAATAATTTGATGACCAGCGGACCAGTAGGCAGTGGTTCCGGTAGGAGACCCAAAGGAGACTGTGTGTCTGCTACCGGAACCGCTGCCGGTCATCAAATTATTGGCTCAGGAATGCGACTAAAACTAAGTCTCCATGGGGTGACTAATCGATAGAGAAAAAGTCATTTTGGGGGTGAACTATCCCTTTAAAAACAAGGTACAGCACACTGCCACACCACGCTACAGTGGTAATGTCTATATCATTTGATATCCCATTTTAGCCTTTTGCTCCAAACCGTATACCCCGAGGGGGGATGAGTACTTGAAAATACTTGTGGACCATCGCAAATCACTTTAGGTGGTGACTGTCTGTCTGTGTGTGTGTGTGTGTGTGTGTGTGTGTGGGGTGGGACACGACACACCCCCCTCAAACATCTGTGCCGGTCCAGTTAGTTCTTTTGGACCCTGTGAGGCGGAACCTGTGTCAAAGTCATCACAGCAGCCAGCTGCCGCTGCCAAACGGGGGGTCCTCGAGAGCAATGCCATGGACAGTGATGGAAGAAGTACTCAAATGTTTTACTTAAGTAAAAGAATCAATACCACGATGTGGTTGATACAAGTAAAAGTTTGATATTCAAAATTTACTCTAAATGTATACATTTATTGGCATCAATATGTACTTAAAGTACCAAAAGTAAAAGTACTCATTATGCAGAAATGTCCCATTTCAAAATGTATAGAAATCTTGTGGGCTTGTGGATCGGCAATTTTCAAATAAGTATATATAGGGCTGAAGAGGTTAATGTATGTTTTGTAATAATACAAATCTGCAAAGTAACTAAAGTATTCAAATAATTGTAGTTGATTAAAAGTACAATATTTGCCTCTGAGATGTAGTGGAGTAGAAGTAAAAGTATAGAAAATTGGAAATACATTTGGAAATACTCCAACAGTACTTGAGTAAATATACTTAGTTACTTTCCACCACTGGCCATGGACTACAATCTACTGTGCAGAGGAGGACAGAGGAAGGCTAGAGGTGCACGCACAAAGCAAAACTTCAGTGTTCACTTAACTCTGTGCAGGGAGAGCACACAGCAGAGTCCTGCATTAAAAGCAGAGAGAGAACACAGCAAAGTATGGCAAAGAGTAGGCCTACAAGGACGCAAAGTGGCACGGAGTGAAGTGGGGAAATGGAAGAGTGAGGTAGAGGAGAGTGCAGGTCTACAGAACGCGAGGAGAGGAGGACAGAGAATAGAAGCTAACAAAGAGTGAAGAGGAGATGACAGGAGAGGATTGGTGGACGGCATTAAATTTAACCACTCAAGATGATTGCATTCGAGTTCAAAGAATTCACCATAGACGCCTGCACAGTGTATTACTGTACTAGTATACACAATGGGTTTGAATCTCTGTCTCCATCATCCTCTCCTTCATGTCTTTTCAATATATCTGTCAAGACAGGCCTAAAACCGTTTCTATTTAGGAAGGCCTCTTTGTGTTAAATTGTTGTCCTTTTGTGCTTGACATTTTGTGATTGATTTTATGCGATTGATTTTATGCTTATGGCTAAGGCACTTTGACACACATAGTAGACTGGGCAAACCAAGAAGTGGAGACCTTCTGTATCCCAGGCGTCTCTCCAATCATTTGGCTATGGCCGGCCACACGTGCAGTTTGTGAACAAAGCAGCACAAATCACAATGTGATATTCAGTGGTGAAGCTGATATACAGGCTGGCTGCTTGTGTGCATGTCCTAGTGTGGTGACGGTAGATCTTCATAAATACTTCACTAATGACAGAAGTGCTTCACAAGAGTAGGCCTAATGTTGGCTTACCTAAGAGAGGCAGCTAAATGCAAAGGGTCAAAGTTGAGAAAAGTTCAACTTTGAAGAGTGGCAATCCAATCAGAAGCGCGCTGTGCTCTGAAGTAGGCGTGGGGTAGGCATACTGGACAGACACCACAGAAAACCACAACTTTATTATAGAAGTAGTGAATACTGATAAAGTTTTAAACTAGCAGTGGGTGTGAAATTACTCAACACTGAGAAACTACTGTACATAGCCTATTTCTTAACTAAAATGTATAAATCCTTTACCAATAAGCTGCCAGAGACTAGCGTCGAGTGTCTGGACTTTTCCTCACTGTTTAAGTGAGCTCCAGCCGGCTGCTGGCTTTGAACGGCTCGGAGCGGCGGAGCTCTTGCTGCAGCCCAACTTGTTTATTTATGAGGCGTTTCACTCATTACCTCACAGACCGCAATCCATTGCATTTAGCGAATGCCCACACCAAGGACTTTCAAAGGACTAGCTCGTAAGGGAGCAACCTCCCTTTACAGACAGGAGGAGTGAGGAGCCTCCTCCCTTAATAGGCCCCGTTTAGACTGCAGTCACATCCAGTCAAATCCGATTTATTTCTCAAATCTGATCTTTTGGCCCGACTGTTCACACTGCATCTGTGTGTTCTGACTGATTTAAACAACGTCAACCCAAAGCCGCCCTGCGTCGACATATCTGCTTTCGTTACCGTGGTAACGACATAGGCGTCGTGACTTAATCTCTTTATATGTGTTCTTCAAATTCTTTATTTTCCTCTTGACACTGCAGATAGGACATTGTGAACTTATTTTCTGCCATGCTGCAAGATACGTCTTCATATATTGCCTTGTTCCTATACATTCCTACAAGTTTCGCTTACTGAGTCATCCCCCCAAAGTGCTAGGAGACATTGAATTTCTGTCCACTGAATACTGATCGCCATTTCCTCTGTAATACTTATGCTGCACTATTGTTGCACAATTCTCACGCTCTGTAATGACGTCAGTGGAGCTCGGGTCGCGCTGCAAGTGACATTTTGGACAGTTTGATATGTGACTTGGGTGGTTAGATCAGGTTACTGCGTTCAGACTGGTTCTGATTGTGGCTCAAGTCGGATTTGTAAAAATCTAATTCCATGTGACCTGTCTCTGTTCAGACTTCCTAAAACTAATCGGATTCCAGTCTGTATATGGCACAGATCTGATTCAGGCTAGATTCAGGCTGGATTTGGCCGCCAGTGTAAACAGGGCCTTACTGACAGGAGGAGTGGGGAGGCCCAGAAGAATCAGGTGAAGTTTGAGACAATCAGGGTTGGATGTGCACATTCATTTTTTATGTTCGAAGTTATTTTTCGGACTTTTTTTGCTCCCCCACAGAGTAGAGAGACAGGAACAAGGGAGAAAGAGTCGGGCATTGACATGCAGCAAGGGTCCGACATGCCTGAGACTCGCTGTCAGGCATCAGAGCCTATGTGGTACACGCCTTAACCACTCGGCTATCAGCGCCGCTGGTCATTCGTTTTTAACGACGGCGGGGATATGTTTTTTATCTGCTTCTGGTCTGACTCTGAAATAAAAACATGCAATTCCTTTTGGGGAATGTAGAATGTCTCATATGATTGATACTATGTTTGATAATATCACAATTTAACAATTAAATTAACATAATATGTTTATGCCCCCCCTCCCCCCCACCACACACACACACACACACACACACACACACACACACACACACACACACACACACACACACACACACACACACACACACACACACACACACACACACACACACACACACACACACACACACACACACAATTCAAACCAATCGAACAAGTTCAGACCCAAGAGGAAGCGATTGTTGACACATAAGGTCGGATAAGTTGAGTTGTAGATGTTGCGTAGCCTTCCGTCAATATTCTAAGGGAGAAAACATTTTAAATCGTTTTTTATAAATGAAAGTTATAAAAGTTTTTAAAATCGACTGACTCAATGATTGTCAAGGGCTAGGGCTATTGGGACACTGAGACCAACACAGCGGCGTCTGTAACTTTCTGATTCGTAAACAGAGCTGCAACAAGTAAAATTATACTTATAAAAATGGAATAATTTGCATAAAGTCTCACATTAAAATTCCACATTAAAACTTTCCAGGCTGAATTAACTTTAATTAAAATAGTGTTTTGGACTGGATGCTCAATTAAAAATGCAGTTATACAGTAAGTAAACACCCACATGTTTGCCCCACTAGCCTACTGCTGTTGGATAAGAGCCTAGAATTGTCAAAAAGTCCACTTTCATTAGAATGTATTATGTCCAGAACAGTGGTGTAAAGTTTTTTATACATAAGAACTTGAAATGGGACATTCTGCATAAAGAATACTTTTACTTTTGGTACTTTAAGCACATTTTGATACCAATACTTTTGTACTTTTACTCAAGTAAATTTTGAATTCCAGACTTTAACTGGAACAGAGTATTTCTACATTGCCGTATTGATACTTTTACTTAAGTAAAAAAAATAGTACTTTTTCCACCACTGGTCCAGAATGATGACCACAGATTTTTAGGTTGGTTGGTTGGTTGGTTGATTGAGTACTTTATCAACATGCTTGATAACAGTACGGCAGTACAGTCAAGAAGACTGCTAAAAGGATGACACAAAAAGCCCAGAGGGGCTTGTTTCCACTGTGGTCCATTGAGATGGATTATGACTTGTCTTCAGCTTGCCTCTTGAGCCTGAGGATCATGAACCTCGCTGTCTTTTACGTGACCATTTTAGCCATTTAAACCCTATACTTCACTGACCGGAGTCACCCAGTGGTCTATGGCCCCCTCCTTTTTTCCCTACACACCAAATCTCTTCTTGTCTCTGCGTAGATCTGCTGTGAATTTCACAGAACGTTTGCCTATATTTGCTAAATGTTTGTCTATAATGAAATGCCGAGAGTAGAGACACTAAGGTTCACGTGACTAAATGCCACAGATCCCACAAGTCAAAATAAAAAGCACTGGCATACAGTCAGTGGTGGAAAGTAACTAAGTACATGTACTCAAGTACTGTACTTAATACAATTTGTAGGTATTTTTTACTTTACTGGAGTATTTCCAAATTTAAATACTTTTACTTCTATTCCACTACATCTCAGAGGCAAATATTGTACTTTTACTCCACTACAATTATTTGGAAGCTTTAGTTACTAGTTACTTTGTAGATTTGGATTATTATTACAAAACATACATTAACCACTCGTCCATTTGAAAATAGCCGATCTACAAGCTCACAATGCGTCGCATCGAGCTTGTAGATCTGAGCTTGTAGGTCTGCTATTTTCAAAAGATTTTATACATTTGAAAACTTGTGAAATGGGACATTCTGCATAAAGAATACTTTTACTTTTGGTACTTTAAGCACATTTTGATACCAATACTTTTGTACTTTTACTCAAGTACATTTTGAATTCCAGACTTTAACTGGAACAGAGTATTTCTACATTGCCGTATTGATACTTTTACTTAAGTAAAAAAAATAGTACTTTTTCCACCACTGGTCCAGAATGATGACCACAGATGTTTAGGTTGGTTGGTTGGTTGGTTGATTGAGTACTTTATCAACATGCTTGATAACAGTACGGCAGTACAGTCAAGAAGACTGCTAAAAGGATGACACAAAAAGCCCAGAGGGGCTTGTTTCCACTGTGGTCCATTGAGATGGATTATGACTTGTCTTCAGCTTGCCTCTTGAGCCTGAGGATCATGAACCTCGCTGTCTTTTACGTGACCATTTTAGCCATTTAAACCCTATACTTCACTGACCGGAGTCACCCAGTGGTCTATGGCCCCCTCCTTTTTTCCCTACACACCAAATAGTCTGGTTCACTATGTAATTTTGTTGGATTTTTTTGAAGATTTGCAAAACTATACATTTTTGGAAAGGTTATTGTCTAAGGAATCAGAAAATCAATGTTGCCATTTGCCCAGATGTGTATACGGCGGCCATATTGGCAATTACAAAATGGCCACCCTAAAATGTACGTTTTTTAATATCTCGGCTGGAACATTGATTTTAACTGCTAAACCTACATTTTCAGGGTCAAGGAATCCAATGGTGCAAGTTATTATTTCATTTTTTTTTATCATCCCATTGACATAATCCACCATATGGGTAAAAAACAGCACAGCCCAGGCAGTCAGTCAGATACTAACTGTTCTTTTTATTTATTTTAACTGTGAACTTTGGATGTTTGTGTAACCATATTAAACATCATGACATGTGTAATCATAGACAGTCTCTATGCATCATCATAATCATCATCATCATCATCATGACTTTCGTGCATCACAGCTTGGGAATCGTCATCGTTCTGGCACTGGCTGCTGCACTGACACATTTCAGTACAGGCTAAGTCCTTAGCTTTGCAGGAACATCTGCCAGAAGAACAGTCAGATTTACACTTGCATTGAACCATCTCAAGGATGGCCTTTGGAGCTGGGAGGACCTCTGTGGTCGTTGGTTTCAGCATGCCATCCAAGTGTTTGAAGTACCCATTTTGCAGGGGATCCAGCTGTGGATCCTGCAGAGCAATGGCTGCTTGTGCCCATGCCCTTGTTTGGACATGGACTCTCAAGATGTGCTGCTTCAGAGCTCCAGGTGTTGGAGGGAGCTTGTCACTTTCTGCCCTGTGTTTGCAGAACAGATGCCATCGCAGTTCAGGGATTGTCTTGATGTTGATACCCTTGTGTTGACAGCTCCAGTGTTGACAGCATTCCTTCTGTCACTTCTGCTTCATCCAAAAGCACTCCAGACCCAACTTTTCCCAGCCCGGATATATGGAACAGGCGTGCGGACGCCGAGGACGGGCCGACGGCAGGCGAGAGAGAGGCCTCCGGTCGGACACGGCCGGGCGGCCTGGCACCCTGGAGGTCCACGGCGAGCCCAGGACGATCTGGGCTCGGCAGTGGCCCCCTCCTTTGAAATTCTCTCCCGGGACTATCGGCAACCTTTCCCAGCCCGGATATATGGACCAGCATGCGGACGCTGGGGACGAAACGCAGGCAGGCCGCCCCAGATTGCGGGCCTGCCAGCGGCCGCTAGTCGCTGCACTGTGACCCGGGAACCAGGCCGCCCCGAAGGCCGTGGAACCCACTACGTTCTGACCGATTGGCACTCGTAGCCCGCCTCTTGCAAGGGCCCCGCCGGCACCTTGTGTGCTTCGGCGGACGCTGCTTGCAGCCTGCGGGCCCAACCAGGCACGGAGGGACCACGTGCGGAGAGGCCCCGGCCTGTCCTCCGCACTCCTCCGCGGCCGACACCGGCCTAACGAGACCGAGACGCCCCGTCTGCCCTAGTTGCCCTGCCACGGACCGTCCGAGGGCCCCCGCGGTCGGCCTCGCCTCGAGCCCCATCACGGGGCTCGGCAAGGAGATCCGTTTGCCACAGGGGCGCGCTCCGGAGACTCGTTTCTCAAACCCTGCGTGTGTCGCGTACTCCGGCGACCGACCAAACAGCTGCGAAACGGGCCATGGGCGCCGATCCCCCGTAACATCCTGTCGACCTGGGTAGAGGGCGACCGTCGCAGTGCGCGCCACCGGGAGCTCCCGCCGCCCCTCTCACGGGGGGCCTTGGCGGTCTCCGCGGACCGGCAACCCCACGGTGCGCGCCTCAGCTGGGCGCGCTCTCCGCGGCGGAACAGGAGGCCTACCTGGTTGATCCTGCCAGTAGCATATGCTTGTCTCAAAGATTAAGCCATGCATGTCTAAGTACAAACGGCTTGTACAGTGAAACTGCGAAAGGCTCATTAAATCAGTTATGGTTCCTTTGATCGCTCCTCAGTTACTTGGATAACTGTGGTAATTCTAGACCTAATACATGCAAACGGGCGCTGACCTTCGGGGATGCGTGCATTAATCAGATCCTAAACCCTCGCGGCGCGGCGCTCTCGGGCGCCGCGTCGTCCGCTTTGGTGACTCTGGATAAACTCGGGCAGATCGCTTGTTAACTTAAAACTTAAAAATTCTGTATCTAGGCTCCTGAGTACTTTTTTTTTCTCAATGAAACATCTGAAATAACTCTGGCATTCAATGTGTTAACTACTTTCGCGGCCCCGTGTGGTTGGCGACTAACTTCTTAGAGGGACAAGTGGCGTTCAGCCACACGAGAAGGAGCAATAACTGGTCTGTGATGCCCTTAGATGTCCGGGGCCGAAATTATTCCCCTTGAACGAGGAATTCCCAGTAAGCGCAAGTCACCAGCTCGCGTTGATTAAGTCCCTGCCCTTTGTACACACCGCCCGTCGCTACTACCGATCGGATGGCTTAGTGAGATCCTCGGACGGGCCCCGCCGGAGTCGGTCACGGCCCCGGCGGAGCGCTCGGAAGACGCCCGAACATGACTATCTAGAGGAAGTAAAAGTCGTAACAAGGTTTCCGTAGGTGAACCTGCGGAAGGATCATTACCGTTCTGTCCGGCACCCTCGCGCGGGGGTCTGGAATGCCTGAACATGCCACAACATAAAATAATTAACAAATACAGTCTGAGGGCAATGATTACTGGCCTTTTGTACAGTCACTGCAAATAAAATGCTTGCAACGGGAACTACTTGGTGTGTGGATCTACTCTCAAGTATAGTGTAAGCTACACTTTTTGATTCAGCACCCATCCTAGTAGTATTGGGATGTGCATGTCTTTGTAATAATTTCCGCAATTAATATCAGCCACAGTTTGATCATTTTGGACACACTTATGGAAGCTTAGAGTAGCAATAATACAAAAACAAAAATGTCTTTAAAAGTATCAGTGGTAAGTTAACATTTTATTTAATTTGAATGAGCAAGTGAAACATGTTTTTAGGAACAGCTGGAATATGAATTGATAAATGATTTTCTTATTTCAAAGATATTGCAAGAAAACAACCATATCTGGTCATTTTGGACTCAGTCATGCATCTAAGGGTTAATGTTGTAAAGTTTTGTAGCTTTATAATTACCACCATTGGATTCCTCGACACTGAAAATGTAGGTTTAGGAGTTAAAATCAATGTTCCAGCTTATTTAGAGGCCGAGATATTAAAAAACATACATTTTATGGTGGCCATTTTGTAATTGCCAATATGGCCGCCATATACACATCTGGGCAAATGGCAACATTGATTTTCTGATTCCTTAGACAATAACCTTTCCAAAAATGTATAGTTTTGCAAATCTTCAAAAAAATCCAACAACATTTTAAATCAAAGCATAAGGAACCAGACTAAAATCTCTTCTTGTCTCTGCGTAGATCTGCTGTGAATTTCACAGAACGTTTGCCTATATTTGCTAAATGTTTGTCTATAATGAAATGCCGAGAGTAGAGACACTAAGGTTCACGTGACTAAATGCCACAGATCCCACAAGTCAAAATAAAAAGCACTGGCATACAGTCAGTGGTGGAAAGTAACTAAGTACATGTACTCAAGTACTGTACTTAATACAATTTGTAGGTATTTTTTACTTTACTGGAGTATTTCCAAATTTAAATACTTTTACTTCTACTCCACTACATCTCAGAGGCAAATATTGTACTTTTACTCCACTACAATTATTTGGAAGCTTTAGTTACTAGTTACTTTGTAGATTTGGATAATTATTACAAAACATACATTAACCACTCGTCCATTTGAAAATAGCCGATCTACAAGCTCACAATGCGTCGCATCGAGCTTGTAGATCTGAGCTTGTAGGTCTGCTATTTTCAAAAGATTTTATACATTTGAAAACTTGTGAAATGGGACATTCTGCATAAAGAATACTTTTACTTTTGGTACTTTAAGTGTATTTTGATGCCAATACTTTTTTTAAACTTGTAACAGAGTATGTCTACATTGCAGTATTGATACTTTTACTTAAGTAAAACCTTTGAGTACTTTTTCCACCACTGCATACAGTCTCATTCAGTTAAAAGGGGGGGAAAAAGCTAGTTATTAGTTCTACTTCATTCAATTTGTCATCTGAATTCGACCTGATCCATACCTATTAGGCCACTGAGCCACGCTGCCCGCGGGGACCAGCAGCTCCAGCTCTAAGGGCCTTGCTCAAGGGCACTAGCAGGAGTATTAACCTAATGCATGTCTTTTGTTGTGGGAGGAAAAGCTCACATAAAGACATGGGAGAGCATGCAGTCTCTCTAGTTGGGTTTAAAGTCAAACCCAGAACCACCTTCTGTGAGGTGCCACAGTGCCACTGTGGCACCCGGTCCCCTAATAACAAATGACATTTACAGTAGAGCGACGGCGTGCTTCATGCACAACAATTTTGGGCAAAAATAGCCACTGAATTGAGTGCTCTTTCAAAAAAACACTGTTGGGGCTTAATTGCCTCTGGTCACAAAAAGCTATCCGGGATCGGACAGAAGCGAACAGGCTCATTTGGAGGGCGACAAGCCCTGATCATCTCTGCCTACGAGACGTTGTTTGTCAGACAGTGCAATGATTTCGAGCTCGCTCGGATCAAATAAAATATTCAGGCTACATCTCAGGCTCTGGCTGAAGACATGCCGCATGACATTTTTCTCCAAATGCATACACCCTATCTCTCACTCTCGCTTTTGAACTTGGCTTCACCCTCTCTCCCAACACACGCGTGCACACGCACACACACACACACACGCACACACGCACACGCACACGCACGCACACACACACACACACACAGTTGTCTATATATGCAAGTCTGTGCCCTGCAGATAATCGGTACGAGGCAGAGGCCCCATTGAGAGTATTTAGAAGCCAATCAGACAGGCATTCAGCTTCCCCCACTTCTCTCTATAGTTTCCGTCCTGTCGCCATCACGGCTGCTAAAGCTGCTAAATCAACATACCCACATGAAATGCACGCCTCAACTAGCCGACACGAGTCTGTGTGTGTGTGTGCGTGCCTGTGTGCGGGTCACGTGTGCGCATATGTGAGTGAGCAGGTGGTTAGCCTCAAAAGAAAATCAGCGCAAAAATAGACATTTAATTAAACAGAAATGTGCCTACAGCAAAGACTACAGTAGCTTGTCACCTGCCCTTGAGTCTACATAAGAGAGTGTGTGTGTGTGTGTGTGTGTGTGTGTGTGTGTGTGTGTGTGTGTCTGTTTGTGTGCATGCGTATGCATGTGCGCATGCGTTTCTCAACAAGCAATTACAGTTGTTAACTCAAGAAGTGTTAAGCGTGGAACCTTGTTACATAGGCCTATGCGTATCACGTAAAACTGTGCTATTTATTACTTTTCCACCTGTGCGACTGCAGGTGCGAGACTGTGCTTAATGAAGAAAGTAAATGGAGATGATCTGTATGTGCGTGCATGTGTGTGTGTGTGGGGTGGGTGTAAATTAGCTCAGTACCTCTGTGTAAACACTTAAGAGTCATTATTTAGCACACATTGGCCTGGCTTCCACAAAAAAATGTCTCGATTGCCTTGTTTGGGTCTTGTTTGTTTGTTTGTTTTTAACCAGTAATGTACAAGACAGCATTTAAGACATGAAACCACAGCAACAAGATATTAAATTGGCATCATCCAATTTGATATTGCTGAGTGGTGTGTACATGCATGTGTGTGTGGGGACTGGCATAATCATAGCTGAATGGAAACTGAGGATAATGCATCAACTTTATTTTCAGTTTCCATGGAGCCAAGGCAAGTCCAAACAATTACCAGACACGGTCAAATGTTACTGAGTTATATTAAATTGCCATCATCTCAGAATTTGAAAGATATATTTTTTCAGACTGCCTGCGTGTGAGTGACGTGTGTGTATAGACAGAAAGGCCACCAACTGGAGCAGAGCTCAGAGCTGGTGGATTGGATTTTGATTTTAGCCACTTTAAACCACTTTAAACCCGGCATCTCTATTTTGGGCCTGTCATTATAGGCAAAAATGCTCAATAATCATAAGATGATTCATACGATTAAGTATATAGAAAAGGGCTTAGGTGGTTAACCACATGAACCCTAGTGTCCCTATTTCGGGCATGTCATAGGCGAATGTTAAATAGGCGAAACATACATTTGGTGTAGAAGGATGACTGAGGGAAGATGAATAGATTCCGCTGCGTGCACATACTGCACAAACTTGGCAGGGCAGCATTTGCATGTCGCAGGCGCAGTGGTGGAAAGTAACTGGTGCTGACTATGTTAATGACTATGGTGCTGACTATGTTACTGACTATGTTAATGACTATGGTAATGACTATGGTGCTGACTGTTAATGACTATGGTGCTGACTATGTTAATGACTATGGTGCTGACTATGTCAAACAGCGTTTTCCTAGGGAGTTGAAAGCAAGGGGGCGGGTGGGGCTGGGATTCTAGTGCTGAGTTTCAGCGACTATGCATCCCAGAAATGTATAGCTTATAAGGATTGTAATGTAAGGAATTTGTAATCTGTAAGGAAATGTAAATATGGCAACTCATTTAGATGTATGCCTAGGTAGCTTTATGGTTTCCCAAGGACTAGCCGTTTCACTCATGATACAATTTCTCTTTCATAACAGATACATGTGCCAGATAATCCCCTACAACAAAACACCAAGAGAGTAATACAAAAAAAAGTTTCAGTCATTCAGTCCGACTTCACTGTAGCCTATAGTAGCCTTTTCATAAATGATATTTGTACTTATACATTTAGACTGAATGTTTCCTTTATCCTCATCTTGCGCTAATGCATGCAACTGTTTCTCCAGGTTTTATTTTTGTTTCTCATAAGCGCTGTGTGCAGCCGTTGTCCGTCAACAACACAGCCAGGCTCTCTCCCCACCCGCCCCCCGCCCCCTTACCTTCAACTCCCTAGGAAAACGCTGTTTGCGTCAATGACAATGCTGCTGCCTATGGTGCTGACTATATTATGGTGCCGACTATATTAATGACTATGGTGCTGACTATGGTGCTGACTTTGTTAATGACTATGGTGCTGACTATGTTAATGACTATGGTGCTGGCTGTGTTTTAATGACTTTTTCCAATACTTCTACTCCACTACATCTCAGAGGCAAATATTGCACTTTTTACTCTTTTGACATCTTTAGTTAGGCCTACTAGTTATTTTGTAGATTTGGATCATTAATGCAATTACATTAACCACTGTATTATTTAAAGCGGCACTACGTCACTTTGTTATGAATAAAATGTAATTGTGTCCCCTCTGTATGGTAGAGTACGTTAATACAATATAACTTATACAATTGGGGTGGTTGTATTTTGTCTCCCTGCTCTTATATTGAGACATTTAGATTGTGTCAAAGGTCATGTCTCACCTAGACACAGGATCTCACGCGAATTGTGACATGATGGTCAAGATTCAATTTATCCCCTGAGCAAGCAGGCAGGCTCTGTTAGCTATGGTAAAACATTCAGCACTTGCGCAGGGAACCAGGGTAGAAGAGGAAATTTATATAGTGCACCTTTAAGTGTATTATTAACCAGTACATTATTTTTGAATATACAGTACTTTGGCTATTTGAAAATAGTATTTCTATGGGATATCGGTACTTTTACGTCAGTAACAAATCTGAGTACATGGTGCTATGGGCGCACGTGATGATGACAAAAGTGCTGGTGGACAACCCGTCCTGATTGAAGGTCGTGTTCAAAGGGAACACTTCATCCACAGAATTACGCATCTAAGTGGCTGCCATCAAAGATGATGCTTCTTCTGATGATAATGATGATGGTGTCCTTCTTCTGTTCCGTGCGTCACCCTTGTCCAAAAATTGTACTTCAGAGCAAAACGGATGAAGAGAGTGCATTAAATGGTGACAGCAATGTTTCAAGGCTGCAAAAGCCACTAATGGCCTTCAAAACAAAGATCTCTACAGTGCCATTACACGTGCGATGCTTTTAAAAGTGCACGGTGGGCGGTGTCGATTCTAAAAGACATTTCTCACGTTCACATTCATCCTTAATGTGAGGATAGTTTAATGGAAAGCATGCGTCATATTATTATTGTCTCCTCTAGGCCGAAGGCGTGGCAGAGACTATGTTTTGCACCCTGTCTGTCCGCCCGCCCGTGAGTGTGTGAGAGTGCGTGCGTGTGTGTGTGTGTGACCAGCTAATCTCTGGCAATTTTGGGCCGATGGCAGTGAAAACTGCTCGCACACTCCCTGGATGCCAGAGCAGAACCTCTGCCCCAAATGTTTCAGATCGGCCTGTTATAACGCCGCCAGGAGGTAGTTTTTTGCAAAACAAATTTTTATTTTTTACTCCTACAGATTTTGTCCAAAAATCACGCAAATCGGTACACAGTATCTCTATTATCATTAAACAAAACAGGTCTTTCATATTTTTCATATTTCATCCCGATTGGCTTCCAAAGTTTGCATGAGTGCTCCGTTTTGAACAAAATGCCTCAAATAATGAACGCAGCGTGCGATTTCCGTGAGACTTTGCACGCACTTTCCCACTAGGCCAAGGAAAAAAGCCACTTGAAAATGTTCAAATCAGCCTCATGGTGGCGCTATAACAGGCCAATTCACGTTTTTTACCTATAACTGCACCGATCTGCGTAAAACGTTGTATGCGTACTCCCTAGAGCCCTACGTTATATCAGTGATTCTCGATTTTTTTTCAATCTACACCTTAAAATTCTAAGTGTTAATTGAAGTGTGTAGGCTACATGTGGAACCAAATGGACCCAGTGATCTATGTTTATTGAGATGTTGGCAACAGAAACTAAAACATGTTGCCTACCCCATCAGAGACCTATATAATCTCTGCTGTGGCTGGTTAATCAGTGGATCTCAACTCCGCTCCAAAGGACCCCTGGTACTGCTGGTTTTACATCCTACCAGTTAAATTATATCGTCTCTGTCGGGTGGAAACCTCATGTTACTTTTCAGGATTCAAAACCAAAAATAGCCCCAAAAAAGCAGCTCTACAAGCTCAAAACGTGTCACTCTATGCTGCATAATGAGCTTGTAGATCTGCTATTTTTTATACTTTTGTGTGATGCTGTAGTTTGATCAAGTAGGGCATTAGTTTACGAAAAAACGCAAAAATGATAATATAAGTACGTACACAAGGTGAATGCAATTCATTTCCTTAGTGTGTGTGTGTGTAGTTAGTGGTGAAAAGTAACTAAGTAAATGTACTTAAAGGGATACTTCACTTTCGGGCCGGGGACACATTTAAAAAAAATATTAAAAATAAATGAAAAAAGTTATGGAAAATTCATGGCCCCCTCACGACACGCAGTGTCCTACTAATGTGTGAGGGGGCCATGAATTTTCCATAACTTTTTTCATTTATTTTTAATATTTTTTTTAAATGTGTCCCCGGCCCGAAAGTGAAGTATCCCTTTAAGTACAATTTTGAGGTATTTGTACTTTACTTGAGTATTTCCAATTTCCAATACTTTTACTTCTACTCCACTACATCTCAGAGGCAAATATTGTACTTTTAGTCCACTACAAGTATTTGAAAACTTTAGTTACTTTTCAGATGTAAATTATGATATTATAAAACATACATTTACCACTTTAGCCCTATTTTATACCTAGGCTATTTGAAAATAGCCGATCTACAAGCTCGTTGTGCGCTTGTAGATCTGCTATTTTCAAATATTTTTGTACTTTTACTTTTGGTACTTTAAGTACATTTTGATACCAATACTTTTGTAGTACTTCTACATTGTAGTATCATTTGAGTACTTTTTCCACCACTGTGTGTAGTGGAATTCCAGCAAGTGCCAGGGGGTCCCTTCCTCTGTTAGATCAATAGACCGCAGCACTTCTGACCAAAGCCCCCATCGATTCAAGCTACCTGATGTTATCTGATGCTATAGCAGGTGGCTGGAACTCGAATAAGGGAATGTGCTTGGAATAGTGGGAGGGGAAACGGGGCGTGCACATACAGTGCGAGTCAGAGGTTATAGGCCCTGTGTGCACCCGAACCCCCGAACCCATAAAATGAACGATCTCAGGGCAACAGAGAGAGCGAGGGAGAGCTTTCTGCTGTTAAATCACTTTGATTACAACCATGTTGTTAGGGGATTACATCGTAATTCAATATAGAGCCTTCTCGACCCCTCGGGGTGCAGAAGTCAGAAAAGGCATGAAAAAGAAAATAATAAAAGCAGCTGGTCTAAGGTACAGATGCTGTATTAAAAAAAAGAATGATGGAGGTATTGAGTAGACAACGGGGGGGGTGGGGGGGGACACGGTACGAGCAGTGCTTGATAAATGGCGGAATCTTGAGTTACTGCCACAGAGATCGTATTTTAATTACTGTATGTCACGACTCACGCCTCCTTACTGTTTGTGCAAACCGCCATCTCACTGAACTTCAAGGAGTCCAAGATGAGATGTCTAAATTCCACGTTGCCGCTGCGGTCGAGTGGTTTAGACAATGGCAGATTAATTAAGAAGGTCGGATGCAATCCACTTTTTCAAAATTGTACGGGGGACTGTGTGACCTGGAGTTAACCCATTCAATCCGGAAATGCATCCGTGTTCATATCAAGGACCCCCAAAAGTATATGTATTTGGCCGCGGACCCCCCCCATCTCAAAATATTTTTGAGAGCAAAGATTTGATAAAAATGTTCGCTTTAGAAAATATATATAGCCTAAATTCAAAGAGTTGCACACATTTTCACGATTCTTTTCAAAAATAGCAGATCTACAAGCTTGCACTCGCTATGAGCTTGTAGATCTGCTATTTTTGAAAAGAATCGTGAAATCTAAAAATGACACAGATCTTAATGGGTTAAAGTAAATGCACCCATTACAATGACATGAATAAAGTAACTGCTGCGCGTGTATCCACCACTAGCTCAGTGGGATTGATTGTCCAACAGCACACGGTAATACAGTGATTCTCAGATCTTTGAAGGACCACCCAGTTTGAAATGCATTAGGCCTTTTAGGCAATGCCTTACTTAATCTCTGAAAACATGCTTAGCTATGACATGGTGACATACACCATACGAGGTGACTTGTTTAATTATCGTCTCCTTCGCCCAGAACTCTCAGACATTTTCTGTGTCCTGTGTCTTTCCCTCTCAGCTGTCATGTTTGGTAGCAGTATGACGGCATTACAGGCCTGGATGATGGGTTATATAAGAACCGCCCGGGGTGCCTGCGGTGGTGGTGACTGCATGGTTTTATCGACCGCATGGGTGAAAGGGTCGCGGTTCAATAGCCTGCGAAAAGGGCTGTGTGAAGCCTCTGACGATCAAAACCAGACACCCTTCCGTAAAGGTGTGACTCTGCCATCCGTGGTGAACGTGTTGCCGAGACTAGAAGATCTATCTTGTCTTGTATTGCTGGGACTGAGCTGCATGCGGCACTGCAGGCGCTGCTGGGGATCCCGACTTCAATAAGAATAGTTTTCCTGCAGTATTAATGCCGGATAGTTGCAGGGGGGGGGGGGGGGGGCGATAATCACAGTGCATCGTCATACAGTACAATACTATACAATAAATAAATCAATACTAGGAGCAGTAAAAGTATATTTACAGAAAAACAGTGCGGTGGGGGTAATTACTTTTGGATAGCTAGAAAACGGCCCAGTTGCAAAGATGCTCTTTTATGGCGGTTTTGAAGGAGGGTAGGGGGAGTCGCACTTTTTGATGGCTGTTGGTAGGGCATTCCACATGTTGGTGGCATAATAGTAGAATGAATTCAAACGGGGACAAATTCATTCTATGTCTTAATATTTACCAGTGGGCCTCGGCAAACAGGTTGGACATCGCTACTATACAGCAGTCGCTCTCGACCTTTTCAGGCCGCGACCCCCCCAAATAATCATATTTGAACTGGGGACCCCCCACCCTGATGAGCACTTGGAATTGTAGGAGTTAAGGCATTACATTTGGTTTGACTGGGTTCAACAGATATTGTGACAATAGCTGATCTACATGCATTGTGAGCATGTAGATCAGTTATTTTCACAATGTTTGCCTCTTTCTTATATTATTTGGCAAATGTTTGATCAGTTTGTTGATTACTTTTGACGCAGTAATGGCCTTATTTTTATGTATGTATTTTATTTTAGAGGTATTGATAAGGTACATTAAACTGTCACTAGAAATGCGCAGATACCCTTTATACACTTATACTGTATGCTGGTTTGTTTACTGTTGAGTGAGTTGCACATTAAGCAAACCACAGGTTGAGAACCACTGATGTTCAGCAGTGGTTCTCAACCAGTGGTCCGGGGACCACCAGTGGTCCTTGAGGGAGTTCCAGGGGGTCCCCAGCTAAATGATGGATAGGAACCAAATGGACCCTTATGGGTCTGTAACTCTGAGAGTTAAATTAACATAGATTTTATTATATAAATTGGGGTCCCAGAGATCTGCCATTAAAAGGGGGTCTGTAGCCTAATGCATGTCAAACTGGGGGTCCTTGAAATTAAAATGGTTGAGAATCACTGCTGGAACGGTAAAAATCTTCTCTTATCGAGGGTCCCTGGCATTATCTTTTCAAATGGGGGTCCGTGAGGCTAATATGTGTCAATTTGGGGGTCCTTGACGCGAAAAAGGTTGAGAACCACTGCTGTACAGGATCTGGGTAATATCTGCATAGTGTATCAACAGTAAATATATGAATCAAAATGTATACAGTCTAGCGACAATCTATCGGCAATGAATAATATTCACTGTTGCTATGTAGTTGCTAGACTGTACATATGAAAACATCCATTCATTTATTCATGCAGATATTATATGAATGAATAAATGAATGGATAAATAAGTCTCTCAACAGTCATGAGCCCCAGCGTCCCTATTCTGTGCATTTCCTAATAGGCGAACATTCTGAGAAAATAGGCGAACGTTCTGTGAAAATAGACTATAAGCTCACAACACGCCGCAATGCGCCGCGTGAGCTTGTAGTTAGGCTATTTTCGCCCAAAGAGATTCGGTGTAAAAAAGAGGGGACCAAGGACAGACCCCTGAAAGTGTATACAAGTGGTTAACGGGCGTCTGTCAAGGTCAGATATGCCAAAACTAAGCAATCCAAAATAACACTGAGGGTATCAACCTACAACTCATTATTTGCAATAAGAACACAGTCTCTCGCAAATACTGCTTGTTAGGAACTCCGAACACACTAAGACTGTAAGAGAAATTCAGTGGTGGAAAGTAACCAAGTACATTTACTCAAGTGCTCTAATTAAGTACCATTTTAAGTTACTTTTACTTTATTTGAGTATTTCCATTTAACAATACGTTATACTTCTACTTTACTACATCTCAGATTTTATTTTATTTTTATGTCTGGGAACCCAATCTACACCGTAAAATCCTCAGTGCTAATTTAAATGCAACCTTATATTTACAGGCTAAATGTGCACACTTTTGGAGTTGCAGCCCTGTAAGGAGGGTCCATGTGGTTCCTAACAATCAATTATTTAGCAGGGGACCCCCTTGGAACCCACCCAAGGACCGCTGGGGGTCCCCTTGTTTTAGTGTTTCTCTCACAGACTTCTCTTTACCCCCACTCCCATGCAAACATGGAGCGGACACACACATAGTCATGAGTCATGAATCATGCAATTTATGTAATCTACAATTCTAGTTCTTGTCTGTCCACATGGACGCAAATTAATTTTAATAATGCAATGAAAAAAGCAGTTAGTGTACAGTATGTGGGCTCTACTAGTCTGTGGGGCTTTGTAGCCTGCCTTAAATGTGTAGCCCCAGGAGGAGCGTGTGCGTGTGCGTGCGTGTGTGTGTGTGTGCGCGCATGTACAGTTTGTCCACAGGGACTGACATACATAATCCTGATGACAACTTGACCAACGGGCGAACCGTCCGCTGACATCTTCTTTTCATAAATGAGCGTTGTGTGACAATGCAAGCCAAAAGAGTTCATATAGCATCCAAGCATGAACAAGTACAGTGTTATATGGCTATAAGCGACCCATTTCTGGGGATGTCATAACATTTTAGCAAAAATAGCCAATCTATTTTCTGCGACGAGATTTGGTGTAGAGGGGAAAAGAGGAGGGGGGCAAGTCGGTCCACAATGTATTATTGCTATTGGGTCGAAAGCCTGTATCAAATATCAATATCATATTGCACCTTTTTATGTGTTTAATTTTTTCGTAAATTAATGCCCTACTTTCTCATACTAAAGTGTCACACAAAAGTAGCAAAAATAGCCGATCTACAAGCTTGTAGATCTGTCTGTCCATTGGAACCCGACGGCAACATTTTAAGTGATTAACCGGCAGAGCACAGGACCAGCACTCATAGACTCTAAATGATTGCGGCCGTTAATTCAACTCATTCACCTCAACGCATCACTCTGTTTAGAGCAGGGTTTATGGAGCCTAATATTCAAATTCTAATATTTTTAAAAGCCTCACATGAATAAAAATGCTCCACAGATAAAAACAATGTTGAAGGTTGTGTCGTGTCCTCAGTTCCATCTTTGGCTCTTCAGAGGAGAGCTACTTTCATGAAGGTTACAGTCCCTCACAGCTCTCACAGGAAAGGCAGTTTAATTATCGATGGGAAATGGGTGTATACTTAATCTCTATACTCTCTCCTGGTCGACAGTGCAAATCAACTGAGCCATTGAAGAGTAGCATGGTGGAGTACAGCTGCAGCAGTTAACAGTTTTGTGACAGAGCAAGGTTCTTTAGGCGCACACACACAAAAGAAATGCGTTTTTTCTTTTCACTTCATCCTCAAGGACAAGTGCCCCGGTACTGAGCGCGCTGCAGGTGCTTCAAACTTGAGTGAAGGATTGTACTATACAATGATAACATCACAATGACACACATAGCCCCGTTTGGAACCTCACTCTCCACGATAGCTCCGAGATGAGGTCTCGCTGTACCGGCTCCCGGCAGAGGTAGAGTCCGTCCAAATGCAATGAAGATCACCTTTTTCGCAACAACGTATCCAAAAAGTAAATAGTCGAGACACCTCCTAGACGGCAGGTGCCAGTACTGCTCCCGATTCGGCTACAATGGGAAAACATGGCACAGACTAAATAAGTGATTTTAAGTTTTTTTTTACCCCCTCGAAACATTGTACTTACCGGCAAAATCTCAAACATCTGTAGGTGTGAGCTAAGTCACATTTGACAGCGTTTGACTCACACTCGCTATTTTTGAAAGTTTCTGAACAGTTCTGATTAACTTTTTCCCCATGTTCTAAATTTCAATACAACAGTGCAAAATCTTTCTTCGTAATTTGCACTTTAATTCTCGAGACTTGAGTATAATCGTCTCTGTCAGGTGGAAACCTCATATGTCCAAAACTGAATTTTCAGCAAAAGTAGCAGATCTACAAGCTCAAAACACGTCGCTGCACGCCACGCTCGCGTTTCGAGCTTGTGGACCAGCAATTTTTGTATACTTTTGTGTGACGCTGTAGTATGATCAAGTAGGGCATTCATTTGAAATATGGAGATAAGAGGTTTCTGCCCGACAACATGCTTTGTCCGCCACTGCCTATCAGTGAGCTCTCGCATCTGTCTAGTGCCAGGAAGGTGTTAGAGCAGACTTGTGTTCATGGCAAATTAACCCATTAAGACCGGGAAAGCATCTGTATGTCATTTTAAGATTTCTTTGGGTTATTCAAAAATAGCAGATCTACAAGCTCATAGTGCGGCACGAGTGCCGCTGACCCCCCATCTCAAAATATGTCGTTCCAGGGACCCCCCCGGAATAATATATATTAAAAGATTTGCACACATTTTCCTGATTCTTTTTCAAAAATAGCAGATCTACAAGCTTATAGCGCGGCACCCGGTGCCGCGCTATAAGCCAAAAGAAATATAGCCAAAGAAATCTAAAATTGACACACAGATACGTTCCCGGATTGAATGGGTTAGTAAAGACGACCTGCCATCACCAGAGATAGTAGAACAGGTGCAGACATAAAGAGGAGAGAAAGGCCAAGCTAACAGGGAACCAAGGTGTGATTCTCTGAATGTTCACAAGCTTCTCAATTAGCCTGAACTCTTACTGTGAATGTGACAGTAATGGCCACAGTATAGGAAATAAATGGCTGTCCTTTTTGTTGCTTTGACTTCATTTTTATGCCGATGTTTTTATACACGTTTCTGTCGGCTTTGTGTAGAATAGTGGATCTAAGTGAGTCAGTGCATTCATTAGGTGGTTTCAGAGAGTTACAGGGTTCTGTAAAGGCATTGTAAAAACAATATTAAAAAAAAGTTTGAATACTTAAAGCTGCACCACGTAACTTTCCTCTTCTGCCCCGGATTTGAACCCGGTTTCCTGCGCGAGTGCTGAATTTGACCATGATCGTGTGTCTAGGTTAGACATGACCTTTGACACAATCGAAATGTCTCAATAGAAGAGCAGAGAGAAAAAATACAACCACCCCATGTATAAGTTGTATTGTATGAACATACTCTACCATACAGATTGGACAATTAAAAAACGTTTGTATTTCAACTTGAGTAAAAATCTGATTGAGCAACTTTCACTTGTAGTGGAGTAATATTTTGACTGTGCCGGGAGCTTGTAGATCAGCTATTTTGAACAAATGTTCCTTTACTTCCGTGAACATGCCCAGAAAAGGGATACTACGGTTCACGTGGTTGAGTCATAATGGTATGTATGTAAATGTATTTAATTGTTAATAATGTTAACATGAGCTGTTGTGAATGTTGGATACCGTTGTGTGCCGTTGTTGAGCAGCGTAACTGCTGTTTTCCCCACCTATTTGTTATTTATTAGAACAATTACATTTCTGAGCTGCCTTACTCTTTTTATTGTCTGGTTGTGGTTTACTGGTTATAGATCTAGACTGAGGATAGAGGGTGAGCATTTGAGGTCTTCCGTCTTTGTTGTTTGTTTCTCTAAAACGGGGCATCAATTTTGGTTTGTTTTTGTCATCGACTGCCCCCCCAATCAAAGAAGTCTAGATCCGGCCCTGGGATAGAGGGTGAGCATTTGAGGTCTTCCGTCTTTGTTGTTGGTTCTCTAAAATGGGGCATCAATTTTAGTTTGTTTTTGTTATCTACACTACAGTATGTCTATCTATCTACGTGTGTCCCTGGCCTGCAACTCTCAAAAGTGTTTGTCTAGCCCTGTGCTCAGCCAGCGGACAAGAAAGACACAGAAATAAACAGAGATAATAATATTTTTTATATTCCAGTTTGTCCATTCATTCCCTCAGTGAGGAACGAGGCCTTATGTCGTGTCAGGGATGATGTCCTACCCTTCAAAATTGGACTGGCGTACTCATTTATACATAGCCTATGGCTCCTTAATGCTACATTTTAGCGTAGTTGGCAGGATGCGTAGCCTATGGCTAATTAAATGCCACATTAGTTATAAAGTAATAAGGCCGAGATCTACCATATGGGCAATCTGGACACGTGCCCAGGGATGTGAAAAGGGCCATCCGCGATGAAAAACAAACACAAAGAACTTTGCTGTGGTTCCATTTAATGTCTCAAGTTCAACCCATAAACAGGGAAAAGGTGTCAATATCACTCACCAAACATCTCGTTGGTGTCGAGTGGAAGCCTTGTCTCAAAAACCCTATAACTTTTCAGTAAATGGATCCAAAGGATCTAATGTAGTTATTATTTAGTCACAAGCTCTTGCTAATACTTTTCAGTGGTTAAATATTTATAAAACCCACATACGCACTAAACCAATTTCACTTTCACTTTCAAATGTTTAAAAATAGCAAAAAATTGCAGATATCGTGAAGATCAAGTATAAGTGTTGGACGGATGGACGGACCAAAAAAATATATATATTTCATATTTCATCTTTGATGTTAATGCTAAAAAGGGCAGGAGTCCAAGCCTATATATGAATAAATCTAGCTCATTTTTCATGCCAGGCTGCTCTTCCTCTCGCTTAATGTAATGCTGCTTATCAGCAGTACAGACGTACCCAGGTCCATGACTCTGACCTTGAAACGGCGTACAGGTTCGAAGACTACAGCACAGCTATTTAACCCATTAAGACCTGGAACGCATCTGTGTAATTTTTCAAGATTTCTTTGGCTATTAAAAAATAGCAGATCTACAAGCTCATTCCGCGGCACCGAGTGCCGTGCTATGAGCTTGTAGATCCCCCACCCCCGCCATCTCAAAATATGTTGTTCCAGGGACCCCCCCAGAAGCATGTTTTGTATTGGCTATTAAAAAAATAGCAGATATACAAGCTTGTAGATCTGCTATTTTTGAAATGCAAATCTGCAAATGGGTGCATATATATATTTTTTCAAAGCGAACATTTGTAACTCAAATCTTTGCTTCTGGGGATTCTACAAATGTCTTCCAAATCCTGTTAAATCTGTTTCTATATGAGATTTGCACCCATTTTCAAGATTTTTCTAAAATAATATATGTATATTTGCTATTTTTGAATAGCCAATATACCAAAGCAATCTAAAAATCACACAGATGCGATCCTGGCTTTAATGGGTTAAAGTGGATTTGGGTTTAATGCAATTTGGGTTTAATGCACAGAACAAAAAGTCTTCTTATTTTGCCCAGCGCTCTGCCTCGACATGGAGGAGAAAAAAAAGAAATGTAATCAAATCTAAACATGATTTCACAATACCTGGATTGAGGGGAAACAGCGGGAAATTGCAACTAACAATCACGTTGTGTAATTTGCATGGAGAAACGGGCGACGACGGCGAAGCTGGAGTGCCTTTCAGTTTCACCGTGGAAAGTTCTGTCAGGAAAAAGTTCACAGCGAACCGTCGGGCGAATCAGTCCCCTGCTGTCAAGAGTGCTGATTGACAGAAAACACTGCGGGGAGAGCGAAAAACAAAGAGAGATGGAGAGAGAGCAGACGGATGAGGTGAGGTGAGGTAAGGGATGGGTGTAGGAGGGGAGTTGGATAAAATAGAGAGAGCGAGAGATTGATTGGACGTTGTCTGAGATGGAGGATAGAGTATAGCGAGGCGTGAGGGGACGGAGAGACTGAGGAGTTAGAAAGTGAGAGACAGAGAGAGAGAGAGAGAGAGAGAATGGGAGAGACAGACATGGCAGAATGACAGGCCAGCCGAGGCAGGAGAGTGACAGGAGTGAAGAGTATAAAAGGTGGATGTTGTTTGTCAGAGGCTCTTTCTGGTGGCTGGGGAGAGGGGAGGGGAGGGTGGGGGAGGCACCGGGCATCTACACAATTGAACTGGAAGGGTCAATGTTTGGGATTCAGGAAGATGGGAGCCTGAATGTTAAATTGGCAATTCTTTCCCAAAATGTAAAAGAAAATGGTCTGAAGTAATGTAAAGTCAGCCCATAGGGAGCAAGTATGAGAAATCAGAAAATAAATGTGATGCTTTTCACTGTTGTACGGACAGCAGTTGAAACGCAGTCACCGATCAGCCCGATCATTTTCTGATTTCTCCTACTCGCTCCCTATGGGCCGAAGTCCATGGCCAATGCCAGGCTACTGTACATTATCAGACCTACATTTACCCTTGAACGATCTTGTTGATGTCCATAATGACTGGCTATCCACAGGTTCTGTAGCAATAGTGGAAGAATTGGCCTTAAATGTCGAATGTTCAAGCATGTTCAAGTCATGTACTGTACAGTATACTTTACAGTACATTACTTCAGATCATTAAAAAATATATATATTTCTTTACATTTTGCAAATTAAATTGCCAATCTAAAGTTGAAATGCCCACCGTATTTACGGTAGGCGTCCACACTTCCGGTTACCAGTTTCTCCCCACTTTCAGAGTTAAATTAACTCAGGATTTTAAAATGAACAGAGTACCGGTTCATTCATCCATTGAAAGACTATATAGCTGCACAGGCTGAGGGCATTTCACGTCTCAAGAGTGTCTCGCCTTTTCCGGGCGAGCGTCTTCGGAAACTAGTTACCATAATATAAAAAAGCAGGGGCCAAACATAGCTTTCAGGTAGCTCACCTGATAGAGCATGTACCATGTCAAGTAAGTCCAGGCTGCAGCTGGCTCGGTGCATGTCATCCCCCTCTTTCTCTCTCCTGCCCTTACTGTCTCTCTATCAGTGGTGGAAAAAGTACTCGCATGTTTTACTCAAGTAAAAAAGTATCAATACTGCATTATAGAATGCTATAGAATTACTGTTTTTTAAATAGCAGATCTACAAGCTCACAATGCGTTGCATCGCGACACATTGTGAGCTTGTAGATCGGCTATTTTCAAATGGCCGAAACGTTTTTAGGGCTAAAAGTGGTTAATGTATGTTTTGTAATAATAATCAAAATCTACAAAGTTACTAGTAACTAAAGTTTTCAAATAAGTGTAGTAGAGTAAAAGTACAATATAGTGGAGTAGAAGCAAAAATATTGCAAATTGGAAATACAGTAAAGTAAAAGTACCTCAAATTTGTACTTAAGTACAGATCTTGAGTAAATGTACTTAGTTACTTTACACCACTGCATGTCTCTAAGACAATTCTGAAGACATTTTTTTTAAAAGCAGAAGATACCCTCATCTAGCACTCTCTCAACGTTCAGTCTGTCATGTCTCGATGGGGATTAGGGTGCTTTACACCGTCGGTGGTTCCAGAGCCACTTGGCACGTCGGTCTGTGACGGTGGGCTGACTAGACTAGAGCTTATGAATAATTACCGTGGGAGACACTGTGTGGACAATGCAAGCATCAAGTATCCAGTAATTATACTTAAGCCAGTGGTGTTTATTTTAATGATCAATCAATCGATTGTGTCCCCGGCTTGGATCATTGAAAACTGTACTTTAAGTTCCTATTGATCTGTATCACAAAGAAGGCACTTCATTTTTAAAGGTTTTAAAGATTTGTTTAAATATATATTAATGCTAAATTATCACTAAAATCCCCATTATTGTGTGTGGGCCGGGGCCCACTCGTAATACCCTCGCTGGACTAGACTACAGACTGTGAATAATTACTGTGGGAGGAAGAAACAAGTCTGAGACACTGTGGACAATGCAAGCGTCAAGTATCCAATGTTTTTCATCCACTGAAAAGTCCTTATTTAAGCCGAAACGATGAAGACGAGCTAGGGAGTAGGGAGGCTGTCAACTCAAAGGTCTTTAGAGGTAACATACTGGCTTAGTTTGAGCCTGTCAGAGCAGCTCTGACACAGAGGAGTGGATAATTACCTAGACAGCCGTCTGAGTGTGTTTATACGTACGTGTGTGTGTGTGTGTGTGTGTGTGTATTTATCTGGGGACCGGAGTTGACCTGAATGCACACCAACACCACAGGGACGCAAAGCCCTGCGGAGACAAAAAAAATCAAGGTCCCCACAGGCAATCCCTTTGCAACGAATAGGGAACAGCATGTTCACATGCCCCAGTGAAGTCTCCTGACAAGTCGCCATCGGGTGTTTTTTTCCCTCAAAATGTCAGCGCTCTCAGGGCAACCCCCGCAGGCCAATAGTGGTACTTTGTGAACTTCTTCTGTGAGTATGTCAGAGGGAGCCATTTAGAATGGGCTTATTGGCCGGTTGCACAGTTTCTTGGCACCTGTCTAGTACATTTTAGCCGTCCAGGTTGTAATTATTCTCATGAGCGGCACGCGCCGACCGCAAAGAGGGGAAATAAGCTGGACAGACTGGGGGCTGACTGGAGTGGTGCACAGTGGGTGCTTAACCATTTAAATCCAAGTTTTTGGGAACCTGTCTAGTACATTTTAGACTTCTTATCTCATTGCTATTATTTCATTCTGACATTTGACATTGCACACACACACACACACACACACACACACACACACACACACACACACACACACACACACACACACACACACACACACACACACACACACACACACACACACACACACACACACACACACACACACACGGGGTTCTCTGTCTCAACAATTTACTGAGCTAGCTTGTATCTTGTCCAAATGTTGACATTGGACTCCACAGTTGACAGCTTCTCTCAAGCTTTAAAAACAATTAGGCAGGAATTTCATGGAGGCCATGGCCTCTGTACCCTCTCAGTATGGCTTTATGTCCCCCAAAAAATGATATGCCCTGAGGCCACAGTGGCCTTAATCTGGGAACCCTCTCTGTATATTGTAGGATCTGTCTTGAGAGATTACAATTCAATTCAATTCAAATTTATTAAAGTGTCAAATCACAACAAGTTGTCTCAAGACACTTTACGTGTAGAGAAGAGACCCGACAATCCCACCCTGAGCAAGCAATTTTGCGACAGTGGCAACGAAAAACTCCCTCTTAACTGGAAGCAACGTCAGGCAGACCCTAGGCTCTAGGGTGGCGGCCTTCTGCCTCGACCGTGTCGGGGAAAGAAGAGAGAGAGAGAGGGAGAGACAGACAGAGGAGAGACAGAAAGAGATACAGTACAAGTTGTAACAATAACAATAGTAGCAAATTACCTCAAAGTACCTCCAAATTCAAATTGGTTAGAAATGGCTTAAATCTCAGATCAAATGCTTGGTTACGCTGTGAAGTACCTTCATTTTCATCTGAGGGAGGTAAAAAATGTCTTTCTTTCTTTCTTAGGCCCTTGGTTGTGGAATGATCTCCAGACTAAACTCAAATTGGCTGCTCTAATTCCCTTGAGAAGCTTCAGAAGAATCACCTTAGTTTTATTCACAAACAACTGCACCTGTCCGTAGGTTTATTAGCCTAGCGGAAGGTTTTTGGTTATGTGTATTGGTTGTACACTGTGTGTATTACTATTTCCTGTTTGATTACTGGCTTTTTTCTATTGTGTAAAGTGTATCATTTGGAGTTATCTTATGTATTTGTGATGTATCTTGGATGACTATTTTGTTGTTTGTTTTTGTATTTGTATGTTAAGCTTAGACTGTAATTTTAACGCTGTATCTTGGCCAGTTCCCACTTGAAAAAGAGCCTGTGTCTCAACATGTTTTTACTGGTTAAATAAAGGTTAAATAAAATATAATGGTGTAAGATAGTATATGATAATATAATATAGTACAGCAATAATGTGTATGCAGTATATAATGGTATAATATAAGAATGTTAAGATCATATACAGTATAGTGTAGTGGTATAGTGTAGTGTAGTAGAAATCCACGGTCGTGCTCCATGGAGAGGTCCGGTCTGCAGTCACAGTCTTGAGCCACAGCTGGGGGTCCGTAGTTACAGTCCATGGGACTGCGACGTGGGACACAAAAGAAACTCCGGGTAGCGGGTCCCCGGGTGTAGAATTAGTGGCAGGCCTTACTAGAGCGTGAATCCGTACAGGGTTAATTACATTTGTACCAATGGGACACAAACCCACACAACCAAAAGGGAGGACGAGAAGAGAGAGGACGAGGGGAGAGAGGAGAAAGGTGGGGGGAAGAGGGGAGAGAGGATGACTATAGGGTGACTGAGTCTATACACTTTGGCTATAGGCTTTATCATAGAGAGAGGTTTTTAATCTGGTCTTAAATATACAGAGTGTGTCTGCTTCACGGACTGAGACTGGGAGAAGGTTCCACAGCTGAGGTGCCTGAAACTTAAATGCTCTGCCTCCTGTTCTAGCTTTTTTGGGGTTTCCTGGAGCCGTAAGCATTTTTTCATACTGTGGACGCAATGGTGTTCTGGCTGGTTTATAGGGCTCGATGAGTTCTTTGAGATATACTGGTGCCTGTCCATTGAGAGCCTTGTATGTGAGGAGGAGAACTTTAAACTCTATTCTGTATTTAACCGGGAGCCAGTGCAAAGAGGCCAATGAAGGAGTGATATGATCTCTTCTTCTGGTTCCTGTCAGTATGCGCGCAGCGGCATTCTGGACTAGCTGCAGGCTATTTAGGGACTTACTTGCAGCCTGATAATAAAGCGTTGCAATAGTCCAGCCTAGAAGTAACAAATGCGTGAACAAGTTTTTGGGACAGAATGTGCCTATAACTTTTGCAATATTACGCAGGTGAAAAAAGGCATTTCTTGAATTTGTTTTATGTGGGACTGAAAGGACATATCTTGGTCAAATGTGACTCCCAGATTATTTATTAGAAGTTACAGTGGCCTTGATGCGCACACACACACACACACACACACACACACACACACACACACACACACACACACACACACACACACACCGATGGAGCAGCGGTTCGGTTGAGGTCACCTGGAGTGTATTTGTAATGTAAAAAAGCCCATCAGTGCCTAGACTACTTCAGCAGGCTGAAGCAGGCTGGACCGGCCACTCAAATCCTCAGCTCATTTCATAGGTGTGTGTGTGTGTGTGTGTGTGTGTGTGTGTGTGTGTGTGTGTGGCGGAAAGCATCCTGGCCTCCTGCACCACTGTGTGGCACAGCAGCTGCTCTGCTGCAAAATTTTTCACTGTCGGTCACAAAACCTTGTATCTCCATAATTATTTTTTTTGGTCTGTAAATGAAAGCCCTACTTCCTCGTATAGTGTCACATATAGGCCGTGTTGTGACCCTCCAAAAAGTGCCTAGAAAATGAATTTCGTTCCCACGTCTTGGATCTACTTTTTCAATGCATTTTTGCATAGACAATACCCTTGTGGACTTTGGGTTAAAATACCTCCGCACAAAATCCTGCAGTATTTTTTTCACAAGCCAGAAATGTATATTAAAGTGAATAACCAAAAAACGAAAATCTTGTGCTGCTATTTTTGCTTGTAAAATATTGAAAATTGATTTTGGCAACACAAAATCTTTCTCAAATGTTATAAATACGTGTACCTAACATCTGAAACAAGTATTGGTGCCTTAGTGTACTCATGTTTGAATTTTGATCATGAAATGTAGAAAGAAAACGCTTCTACTGAAGTGATTGGTGCCCAGCACAATGAAACATACACATAGTACATTTAGCTAAAAGCTTATATTTCATACATAGAAAATGTCACAACCTACTGTGTACTGAAAGGTAGGAGAAAAAAAGCAGCACTCCTTGGCCCAAAATGGCTAAAAATCAGCCCCCTAGATTGGAATAATGCCAAAAATGGACTAGAGTAAAATAAATACACTAAAGCTCCAAATTATTACAACATATGGTATGAAATATTTATTAAAATACCACAGTGTGTCACAGCATGTGTCATTTGTACATCAACCCTCCCACCCACCCCCCAGATCAGGCCTTCTGTGTCACTCATAGGTATGAACAGAGAAATGTTGGTTGACAGTGCAACAATAGTATACAAATATGACAAAATATGAAAGTGCAGACTGCATCTCCTGTGGATGACCACTGATCACACCATTGATGGATTAGGGGCACCAACTTGACTCAATGAGTATGTCTTGCAGCCCTGCATCACCAAACCTTTTTCCTAAAATACCTAGGAAGGACATGTTCAGAGATGTTGCACTTGGTAGGGCAGTGAAAAACCAGCTGGTAGGGCAGTGAAAAACCAGCTGGGGGAAATCAGGGGTCAACCTCCACTTCAATTTATCCTGCCTGCAACATAAAATGTTAGGGAAAGATGAGCACAAGTGTATAAATAAAGATGTATTAACAATGATAGCCAATTTAGTTTAAATATACTCTAATAGACGTTTTTGTGAGGGAATACATTTATAATATACTTTTCAGCATAAAGGTTTTTGTTTTGTTTCCCAGAACTGTCAAAGACACACATGGTATTTGAGTTACCTGTAGTTTGAAGCATCAAGATCCTCATGCTTCTTCACTGTGTTTACGAACATCCTTCGTAGCTGGTTTATTTTCAGCACCTCTTGGTCAACTATAAGCCATGGCGGATGACTCTCACAGAAGATCTTGTAGCGGTCAGCGAAGGGTGGTTCATTTACACACACACACACACACACACACACACACACACACACACACACACACACACACACTTTAACCATTTATTTATGTTCACATAAAGGAGAAACATACAGGGACACAAATATTATAGGTGCATTAGGTGCAAGGTTACATTCACATAATCCTGGCATATGTCTTCACGATACAATAAACATGTCACTCAGTACTCTATGGGTATAAGTAACACCGTCTCCGCCATATATGGCGGCTGCCAATTACAGCACAGTACTTTGCCAACCTTTTTGCCTCCTTTTTGGGCATCCAAAGTTGTTGAAACCCTCTAACAGCCAGTATGTGGGTATGTCCTATAGGCTGCCAAATATAAAAACAAATAGTCTGCACCTAATAGCCCAGCTCTGAGATGGTATGTAGGAGTGGTTGGTATTTAATGACCTTTGTCATAAAGGCTTCCTCTAGGCTAGAGTCAAAGGTGCAGGCTATCTAATACAGACACTTCCCTGGACTCTTTATCAATCACAACATCTGGTGTATTAGCTGTTAACGATGTAAAGATGTCTGAGTTATCACAGAGATGGAACATGGATGAAATGACACACACATTTTTAGAATACAGTAATAGCACCCATACAATCATAAAATGACAAATCAATATTTGACAGTCCAATATTGACATGCATGTTTTGTTTACAATCTCTTACTTGGCCATATTGCCAATTAGCTTATGGGCTTTATCAGCACTGGTGAGATGCAGTGGTGGACATTCACTTGAGTACTGTACGTTTTTTTTAGTACCTGTACATTCAGTGGTGGAAAGTAACTAAGTACATTTACTCAAGTAGGCTACTGTACTCAAGTAGAATTTTGAGGTAGTTTTACTTTCACAACGCAACGTGTTGTGAGCTTGTAGATATGCTATTTTCAATTGATTTTTTTCATGTGATAACATAAAAAAGGATTTCAGTCTCATGTTAAAATGTGTCTCCCCCCAAATAAATCTATTGAAAATAGCAGATCTACAAGCTCACAACGCGTTGTGATGTGTTGTGAGCTTGTAGATCTGCTGTTTTCAATGCTTTTATCTGATAACACAATACATTATTTCAGTCTCATGTTAAAATGTGAGCCCCCCCCCCCCCCCCCCCCCCGTGTGTGTGTGTGTGTGTGGCTCACCTGACGTTTCTGTTTGAGAGAGTTGATCCTTCTGCCGTTTTCCTCTCACATTAATCACATTAATGTATTTTTGTCAATAACACGCTGGTAGAATGTTGCATGCAACCCAGCGTCCTCAGGAGGCTTGTAAGAACCCATATCCACACATGTTGATGTTTATATAAGTAACGTTGACGCACGTTCTGTAGTTGCCTTGAAACATTCAACCAGGTGTTTGCACTTTCTCCATTAACGGCCCGTACATCTACATAAACGTTCATATTTCAGATTTAAAATGCTTACCCATGGCCATGGATGTTACAATTATGTACGGGCCCAGAGAAGTACCTGTATCTTCCGTATTGTTCAATAAAAAGCCTGTTAATCCGATCGGTGGCCATTTTTACCATATCCTTTCAACTACGCGACCCTATCGGATGGGAGGTGTATTGCACTCTGATACATTATACATCTGTGAGAAAATGGCCACCGATCTGTTAAGAATACTCTTTATTGAACAATACGGAATATACGGGTATTTCTGCGGGACCATACAGAATTTTAACATCAATGGCCATGCGGTAAGCACTTTATATTTGAAATCTGAACGTTTATGTAGATGTAGGGGCCGTAAATGGAAAAGTGCAAACACCTGGTTGAAGTTCGGTCGGGACAGACGACCGTCGCGTATCCATGGCTTGTTGTACATGTATCCCATCTTGTCCGTGTAAACTCCTGAACCTCTTCTTTCTGGACAGACATACGATTCATATAGCATCGTTTCGAGTCCTTTTGCCGTGCTTTTGAAGGATATTTTCTTTGTTTTGACTTATTTTCTTCAGACTGTACCGTTGCTATGGCTGTTGTTGCAGGAAATGGTGGAAATAGAGGCGACCCCATTGGTTGTAACGGGAATCACGTGCCAAAAACCGCACCACCCCTTTGAAAGTATTACGACGCTGCTAAGAAAATAGTACCGACTTTTAAAAACTAATTATAAAAATACTGCGCCAGATCAGATGTCGGTAAAAAAAAATCTTACTTACTACCAATAGATCTTTTTTAAGAAGCAGAGATTATTTAGGTCCACTTGATGGGAACGAAACTGAACGAAAAGGACCTAGACAATATGGCCTAATAGGGGTGGCAGTAGCTCAGGGGTAGAGTGGCCGGATGGCAACCGTGAGGTTTCCAGTTCGATCCCCGGCTCCCCGAGAGTTGGTGTCGAAGTGTCCTTGAGCAAGATGCTGAACCACTAATTGCTCCAGATGAGCAGGTTGGTGCCTTGCATGGTTTCCTCCGCCGTGTGTGAATGGGTGAATGTAATGCACAATCTATGTAAAACACTTTGGATAAAACGCGCTATAAAATGCACCATTTACGTAAAAGTAGCGAAACTTGTGGGCTTGTAATCCGGCTATTTTGAAAAACAATTTTCCACATTAATGAAAGTTAAAGTGGTTAAGTCTGTCTGTGTTTTATAAACACTGAACCAAAGATACATTTACAAGAACTTGCGACTAAGTAATAACTACACTAGATCCATTATTGGAATCCTGAAAAGTAACCGCTTTTGGACATTGAAGGTTTCGGCCCGACAGTGACGATATAAGAAGGCGACGATATAACTTAGAAGGGCAGTGCAGCGGGTGGTACAAGTCCGCTCAGCGGATTCTCGCCTGCACTCTAGCCACTCTGTAGGACATTTAGACCAGCGGGGGCAGTAATGAGGCCTCCAGTATCACGGAAGATGCCCAAATGCCCAAAAGATGCCTGCAAATGGACCGACTGTTTGCCCCCTCCCATCAGGGGATTAGGAGGTCATGTAGCATTCGGGCAGGTACCACCAGGCGGAGGAAAAGCTTCCTCCTGGCTGCTATAAGACTGATGAACACTAGTCTACTGAACTTGAGTGCTGAATACTGTGTGTCAGTAGGTAGGGCAACTGGTCATTGTTGGTTATAGTTTCCTGTTAAAAGGTTAAAGCACTATGTTTTGATATAGTAATCATTGCTTTCAGAGTTTTTGTTCACTCACAGGGGTCTCCCTGTCTCCTCAGCTTCATTTTTAGTGTTTAGTGTTTCAGTTCCAATTTTGTCTGCTCATTTATTTGTGTCATCACTTCCAATTTCACTTGTTTAAACTGTATCCTGACTAAGTTCTCTATCCTGATTGGATAAAATTGGCATCCTGACCTGAAAAAGCATTTTCTGTTTAACAAAGAGCTGGCGAGACATGGAGACTATCTATCGGAATATAGAGCTAATTATAGTATTTAACACTTATTTTAACCAAAGAAACTTGCAATAGCCTCATGGCCCACCAGTGGGCCCCACCCCACAGGTTGGGAATGACTGCTGTATGTACTTTTGCACATCACTAAACCACCTGCTGCTACTTTTTCCAAGCATTTTATTATTACATTGCTATTTTTATGGTGATGTTTTATGTTTTAAGGGCCTGCTGCAATCAATGCGTCCCAAGATTTAGCACTGAAGCTGCACTCTGCACAGCCAAGCAGTGCTATGATATACTGCTGCCATTTTACTGCTTTCTTTGTTTATTTATTATATCGTTTTTATATAGTCACTTCAGGGCATATTGCAAATCCATCTCTCTCTCTCTCACAGTACGTTTAGATCTTATTTTTGTTCAGCCTCTTATTGATTGTGGGATGTTGTTTATGTGTCTATTGTGAGTTTTATCTTTAGTTATTTTTACCCGTCCAGGTTGTAATTATTCCCATGAGCGGCACGGAAAGAGGGGAAATAAGCTTAACCACTTTAAATCCAAAGTTATACTTTGATGTATATACGTCAACAGGCCAGAATAGCCAATCTACAAGCTCACGATGTGTCACGACGATACAATGCGTTGTAGATCTGTAGATCTGCTATATTCGCGGAATGTTTGCTTAATATATTTGCTGAATTTTCACTTGATATAAATTCCTAAGTAGGCTACTGAGTTTCGCTACTCACAACAAGCTGCCTGTGCAGAGATGGTCAGTAAGGTTGTAATGAAAAAATATCATGCCATTTTGTTTCGACATTATGTTCTACATGGTATTACAGTACATGACTTGCATCGGGCAGGTCAAAGCTACGATCTGCAAAGGCGGCCGGTCTTGACTGCATTAGAAACTTTATTGTCTCATCACAGGTTTAACCCATTAAGACCGGGGACGCTTCTGTGTCATTTTAGATTTCTTTGGGCTATTAATTGTTTTATTTTTTATTTATTTTTTGGGGGGGGGGAACTGAAAATGTGTGCAAATCTTTGAATATATACATTTTTAAAGTGAACATTTGTAACTCAAATCTTTGCGTCTGGGGGGTCCCTGGAGCTACATATTTTGAGATGGGGGTCTGCGGCCAAATGCATATCAATTTTGGGGGTCCTTGACATGAAAAAGTTTGAGAACCACTGATATTACAGCAACGTAGGTTTTTCAGAAAACTGTTAGGATTTAGAAAGACATGTTGTAGAATAGGAACCTCAGGTCTTAATGGGTTAAAGGTGAAACGTGCAAGCTACATCGTTTTTATTTCCATTACTTGATGGGTTTGAAAGACGTTTCATGAAGAACTGGCGCCTGTGTTATGTGATGTGTTTTTTAACATCACGCACAAATGCACCCGTATCCAGCACAATAGTATTTTCCCCCCAAAACCAATGGAAAGAAGCTCCGGTCACAGCTGTTCTCAAAACTCATCAGTCAGCATGTGTTTTGGCAAAGTGTGTTTGCAGGGGATCCTAAGGGAGGCCCTTCTGGATGAAACATTTTCCCAAAGATTGCCCCATCACAACATGGCATTATGGCTAATAGATCAACCGGCGCCGCTTTGATCCAGATTCTGCAAACACATGGCACCGAGCACTCAATAACGACCTTAAAATGGATGTTCATGCTGTGTGTGTTGATTTCTTTCTGTGCTTTCGCCACAATGAACCACCGTCAACTGCTTCATTGACACACACTGTGGCTGACATTTCTGTCAGATCCCACTTCTGGCTCATTGTGAGCAGCTATCGGAGAGCAATCTGAGCGCTGTCACCTGAGAGCCAGCAGAGAGCAAAGGGCTATAGTGGGGTTCCTGTAGATGGTAAATGATGCATTTATATAGCGCCTTTATCCAAAGCGCTTCACAGTGTACATTACATTTACCCATTCATGCACACATTCACACACCGACAGCAGAGGAAACCATGCGAGGCAACCAACCTGCTCATCGAGAGCAGTTAGGGGGGGTTCAGTGTCTCGCTTAGCCCATTTCATCCGGGAACGCATCTGTGTCATTTTAAGATCTCTTTGGCTATTCAAAAATAGCAGATATACAAGCTCATGAGCTTGTAGATCTGCTGAAATCTTGAAAATGTGTGCAAATCTTTGAATATATATATTTTTAAAGCGAACATTTAGTAACTCAAATCTTTGCTTCTGGGGGGTCCCTGGAAATGCGCAAAATTAGATGGGGGGGGGGGGGTCCACGGCCAAATATATATATCAAAATGTTTTCTAAATCCTAACAGTATGTTGCTATATCAGTGGTGGTCCTTTTGTTGTCAACAACCCCCAAAATGATATGTATTTGGCCGCGGACCCCCATCTCAAAATATGTTGTTCCAGGGACCCCCATGAAGCACAGATCGGAGTTAAACATGTTCGCTTTCAAACATATATATATTCAAAGATTTGCACACATTTTCCACGATTTTTGAGCTTGTATATCTGCTATTTTTGAATGGCCAAAGAAATCCTAAAATAACACAGATGCGTTCCCGTTCTTAATGGATTAAGGACACTTTGACACCAGCCCAGGGGGAGCCGGGGATCGAACCGGGGGGGCCTTCCATTTCCCCAAGCGTTGCCACTCTACCTCCTGAGCCACTGCCGCCCCCTGTGTCTTGGATCCCTGTGCAATACCAGCTGGTGTCCCCCTAATGTCCCCATTGCTCTTTGTCCACATTGCCTGGATTCACACCTGCCTCCTCCCCCTGTTATCCCTGTGAAATCATCGTTGCAGTCAGGTGGAAACCTTGTATGTCCAAAACCGTTACTTTTCAGGAAACGTAAAAGAAGAACCTGTGTTCCAGTGGATGCATGTAGTTATTAGTCACAGGTTCTTGTTAATACTTCAATGATTCAATATTTATAAAACCCACAGACACACTTAACCACTTTAACTTTAACTTTTTTTTTATCCAAAAGAAGAAGAAAAAATAGCCACAAGCTCACAACTCGTCGCGATGCAACACCTTGTGAGCTTGTAGATCGGATTTTCTTTGCTGCTTTTGTGTGACTCTGCAGTATGACGAAGTATAGGGCATTAATTTACCAAAAATAAAAGGTTGAAATAATTATGGACATATACAAGGTTTCTGCCCAACAGCAACGATATGCAGATGACCTCATAATACACAGAGCTCCTGATGGGGTCTCTACCTTAGCCTGGCTTTGTCAGACTAATCATGTGGAAAGTTCCTATCGTGGGGTTATCTAACCGGGTTAACCCTAACCCGGTTAGGGCTGGATCCCACGTGATCATCTCTATACCTGACTTAGAAAGCCTTGGATTCTGTAGTTGAATGGGGACAGGATAGTCTTCACTGGTAATGAATGGTGTTCATTTTTATAGTGTTCCAGTTATGAACCCTAGCATCCCTATTCTGGGAATGCCATAATAGGCAAACATTCTGAGAAAATAGCAAATATACAGGGCTCACAATGGTTTGCACTGAAATTTGATACTAAACGGTCCAGTGATTTACGAGATTAGCCACGGACAAACAAACACACACACAGACGGACAGACTCCCCAAGATGGCTTGCATCCAACAGAGCAACACTTTTTTTTTTTGCTTTTGCGCCTCTGCTACCATAGCAACCATGACGTAGTCAAAATAGTCCAATCAGCATGCAGCTATGATGCACCAACTTGGGAATGTTAGGCGATATCATTAAATGTGTCAACAATCCACTGACTCCGTAGTAGTAGTTGTAAACTAGGCAATCAATTACCACTTTCGATCATTTATGAACATGTTTTCACAACAAAGTTAGATCGCAGGGCTTAGAACTCAAAACATTAATTTGACCCAAACCAGACCACACATGTTGTTTCTGCTCCACAGTTTAGTTTACAGCAGACAGTGTGCTGCCTTGGTAGCCCCCGGTGAACCATCCACCATGCATTTCCCCTTCAGCAAGTCCCACAAGTCACCGGCGGACATCGTCAACACCCTGAAGGACGGGATGGCGGTGTTGGAGAAGCAGGACGGCCCCGACAAGAGGTCAGAGAAGGCCACGAGCGACGTGTCGAAGAGCCTCGCGGCCATGAAGGAGATCCTGTACGGTACCAGCGAGAAGGAGCCCCAGGCGGAGGCCGTGGCCCAGCTGACGCAGGAGCTCAACGCCGGCGGGCTGCTCGGCACCCTCATAGCCAACCTGCAGCTCATCGCCTCCGAGGGGCAGATGGACGTGGCGCAGATCTTCATCAACGTCCTGAGGCATCAGGTCGGCGCCCGGACGCCCACGGTGGACTACCTCTGCGCCCAGCAGAACATACTCTTCATGCTGCTCAAGGGCTACGAGTCCCAGGGGCTGGCCCTGAACTACAGCATCATGCTGCGGGAGTGCGTCAAACACGAGCCGCTGGCCAAGATCATCCTGCGGTCGGAGCAGTTCTACGACTTCTTCCGGTTCGTGGAGACGTCCGCGTTCGTCATCGGCTCGGAGCCGTTCGACACGTTCAAGGACCTGCTCACGAGACACAAGCTGCTGAGCACAGAGTTCCTTGAGCAGCATTACGACGAGTTCTTTAGTCACTATGAGAAGTTACTTCACTCGGAGAACTACGTGACCAAAAGGAAATCCCTCCAGTTACTGGAAGAACTACTGCTCTACCGGCACAATTTCACCATCATGACGAAATACATCAGCAAGCCGGAGAATCTGAAGCTGATAATGAACCTGCTGCGGGACGAGAGCCACTACACTCAGTTCGAGGCGTTCCACATTTTCAAGGTGTTTGTGGCCAACTCCAACAAGACACAGCCAATCCTGGACATTCTGCTGAAGAACCAGACCCAGCTCATCGAGTTCTTCAGCAGGTTCCAGAACGACAGCACGGAGGACGAACAGTTCAACGACGAAAAGACCTGCCTGGTCCAACAGATCAGGGACCTGAGGAGACCGCCCCCCCTGGAGGACTGAGGGTGGGATCGGAACAGGGGTATGAGGACCATTATTTTGATTATTATTATTATAAAGATCTGATTCTACTTATTGGACTCAGCATCTGCTGTTTCTGAACAATTGGGAAAACATTTAGATTTATTTGTCTTTTTTTTGTTTTTCCTTCAAACATCTAATGATGTGTGGCCTCATGTGGCTCTGGGACTTCAAGTGGCCAGTTTATGATTGTTTTTGTAGCCAAGAAAGACAGATTAAAGGTCAGCGTCCAACTCCAATCAATAAAGTCAAAAACCTTGGCGTAGTCATGGACACACCTCAATTTAAACAGCCACATTAACATCAATCAAAAATCAATCGGACGACTGCATTCTGTTGATTCAGAATGCTGCTGCTCGAGTCCTTACTAATACCAAGAAAATGGAGCATATCACTCCAGTTCTTAAATCCTTACACTGGCTCCCTGTGTGTCGAATAATTGATTTCAAAATACTACTGTTGGTCTATAAAGCTTTAAATGGTTTAGGGCCAAAATACATTTCTGATCTTGTATGATATCATGAACCATCCAGACCAATCAGGTCGTCTGGGATAAAGGTCTGCTTTGTCCCCAAATAAACATGAAGCAGCATTTAGTATCTATGCACCAAATATCTGTAACAAATTCCCAGAAAACTGCAGGTCTGCCACTCTTATTTCCTTTAAAACACAACTAAAGTTATTGTCCTTTTTCCTCTTTTCTCCTCTGAACTGTATCTGTAAATGTGTACTTCTTTTGTTTTATGCATCCTAATGTCATCTTATAATTGTGTTTCCCTCTGTGTAAAGCACATTGAATCACATTGCTGTTGAAATGTGCTATAAAAATAAAACTGCCTTGCCTATGATGTAAGTCACTATGATGTATCTGTGTCATATGACTCCATATTTGGGCAGGTTTTCAGCCTGATCGCCATTGACTTCCATCTATCAATCTGCTACATGAAGCTGAAGCTGCCTGTCTGCCTGCCTGCCTGTCTGTCTGTGCCCAGGTTATTATTACTATGTGTTCTTACTTCAGTGATTCTCAACTCAACCCTTTTCTTTTCAAAGACCCCCAGCTGATCCTGGACAATTTCTTACCTCTGGGACCCCAATCAACGCTGTAAAATCCTCAGCTACAGACCAGTCAGTAACTAGTTATTTAGCTGGGGGCCCGCTGGAACCCCCAAGGACCCCTGGGGTTCCCGGACCCCACATTGAGTGTCTTAGACTGTAAATAAATCATTCTGCACCAAACAGCGATGTACTCAACATGACTGGCCATCATAGACTGGCCATCAGCTACCGCACAGTAACCTGGGCAACGCTGGGTGCATATAGACAGACGCACACAGTTCTGATGTGACGTCATCCAATCCACTTTATTTATAGAGACCGCAACAGAGAGTACTCTGTTGCAAGTAAAAGTCCGGAATTCAACATTTACTTGAGTAAATGTACAAAAGTATTGGTATCAAAATGGACTTAAAGTACCAAAAGTAAAAGTACCAAAGTGTTTGAGAATAGCAGATCTACAGTACAAGCTCACAACACGTCACGACACGTTGTGAGCTTGTAGATCGGCTATTTTCAAATAGCCGAGGTATTAAATAGGGCTAAAGCGGTTAATGTATGTTTTATAATGTAATAGTTTACATCTGCAAAGTAGTAGTAGTAGTAACTCAAGTTTTCAAATAATTGTAGTGGAGTGAGATGTAGTAGAAGTAGTAGTAGAAGAAAAAGTATAGACAATTGGTAATATTCCGGTAAAGTAAAAGTACCTCAAAATTGTACTTAAGTACAGTACTTGAGTAAATGTTCTTAGTTACTTTACACCACTGCTCACCTTTAAGGACATAAGTGGACGTCATCATCGGATTCGATGGACAACCATAAGCTCTGTGTGTGTGTGTGTGTGTGTGTGTGTGTGTTTGTGTGTGGCATCAAGTCCACTGTAATCTCTCAAGACAGATCCTGCAATATATCGAGTGGGTTCCCAGATTATTAAGGCCACTGTGGCCTCAGGGCAAATCATTTTTGGGTGGACATAAAGCCGTACTGAGAGGGTACAGAGGCCATGGCCTCCATGAAATTGCTGCCTAATCCTTTTTAAAGCTTGAGAGTAGCTGTCAACAGTGGAGTCCAATGTCAACATTTGGACAAGATACTAAGCTAGTCAGTAAATTGTTGAGACAGAGAACCCCTCTGTAATTGACACGTCCCCTCGATGTTTGGAAGGTATTTTAACCACTTTGAACCTTCTAGAGTGTAGACTTACTGTAGTAAACTGGACTGAGTTGACCGCTTGTTTTCCGTCTCCACCGAAAATAACAGATCTACAAGCTCACAACGCGTTGACACATTGTGAGCTTGTGGAGCTGCCATTTTTTGCTGATATTCCCCGCAATATTCCCGGCAGAATATGTGGTTAGAATTGCACTGTGGGAGCCTGCTATGACACATGTAGCTTATGTGATTGATTATCCTTGATGATAACATCCATTTTTTACTTCACGTCTTCTCTCTGTTATCCTGCATTTTATTGTGTTTGCATGGAATGATGTCTAACCACTGTAAAATACATATGTGGTGGGAATGGATCACCACAAACGGTACTCTACTGTACTGTAGCACTGTGTTGCAATGGTTCTCAAACTGTGTGCAAAGGCACACTGGTGTGGGTATTTTCAGACAAACACCCATTATTATTGCAATATATACAACTATTCAAAACTTTATGAATGACTTTTTTCTATATAAGTAGGGGAGAGCCGGGACCAACGGCGCAGCGGGACGGTTGCAAGTCGGACCTTTTATCCTGCTACACTTGAGGAATCGGATTTCCGGTGACGTCATCCTTTTCCAATCGTCGTCAAACCGTCGGAGCTGAAAACGTTTTCGTTTCTGACCAGGATTTTTTTCACATTGTAAGTAAAAAATACTCTATTTGAGTGTTTTCCGTTTGTACGGCTGTTTATTTGGTGCCGATTATAATTGGCTGTAAGATATTAATTGGCCATTGTGTAAATGTATTTACATTTACATGGAGGATGGTTTCTAAGAAGAAGTGTTTAGATGCCTTCCCTGTAGGCTACCAGAATGGCGTTACATGAAGAGGGAGAGCCAGGACCCTGATGTGCCATTACCAGACTACAGGCCAGGGCCCATAATAAAGTGTTATCTTCTGATAAAGTAGCTGTCCTGAGGGATTATCTCCTTAAGGCATCAGAGATTTATCATGGTCTCAGTCCTAAGGAGGTAAGATTAGATGGTGTTAAATGAAAAAGTTAATGAAAATCCATAGTGTCCATATTATGTGTAGGATGTAATTTGTATATAGACGTGAGTGGACTTAATTTAACTGCACTAAACCTTTTTTGAATATATTTAATTGTAAAAGAATAAAACCTGTCTCTCACACCTGTGCCAGTGATCAACCCCCCCGTGCCATGTTGGCACCCGTGCCTAAGGTTGCCTACCCCTATTGTGTAATAATTAATTGTGGCCCTTTGATGTCATCAGGTTCGTAGGCTTGCCTTCCAGCTGGGCAGGGGGCATTGTTGTAGCTGACAGACCAGCACCACGTGCCCCAGAGGAGTCAGCGCCAACCGCCAGCCCATCCCACTCTACTCCTGAGGCCCACATCACCGTTCAACTCCACTCTTCTGCCATGTGTGTGTATCTTGTCCAATGGCCATCGCTCAACACCACGCTACCCTGCAGACCAATGCCATCGCTTCACTCCACGCTACTCTGCAGGCCAATTCCACCGTTCCAACTCCACATTATAGTGCTGGCCATCTCCGCTCAACTTCACGCTGTAAAAATGTTTTCAATAGCCTTGCCTACTTGAAACGTGCCACTTAAAGTTGTGGTTGAATGTATAGGCCAATGCAAAGCCATGCCTAAACCTATTTTTGTAGAGAGAACTAAGATCAGAACATTCTCCTAATCTAGGCAAAATTGTTTCTTTTGTGTTCACTTAGGATATTCTGACATGTTTAATTATCAATTTGCTGGGGACCCCCTGGAGCCCCCTCAATGGCCCTTGGTGGTCCCCGGACTTCATGTTGAGAACCACTGACCTAGGCCACAACTGGCATTGATATAATGAACCAACTCGGCTCCAGTGTGATTTGGACATGGAGTGGACATTAGGCCTATGTGTAAACCTACACAAAAGGTGAGGATTGGACTAATTTCAGACAATGTCGACATTAACATTAATCAATTTTATGATAAATTCATTTGACAATCAGCATGGTCATTTGCTTGTAGGATTCTACTGAAACATCAATGAGCGTTAGATGCCACAAATGTAACTTATTTGCTTGTTATAGGACGTTTTATCCAAGCACGCCGTCCGCCCCCCCGCGTATGCGGTATTCGTCCCGACAGGCGGCCGTATGCAGAAGTAAGCGCGAGGTCACTTTACTTGCCAAACTGCGAGTAATGGGAGAGGACAAGTGTCTCTTGTTCACAGAAAAGTATGGTTACATGAAATTAATTAATCTCTGTGCAAGGAGGGAAATAGAAAAAGCTGCAGCGTTTGTCCCGGCTCTCCCCTACTTTAAATGTGCTCATTCCCCAATACAGAGCCAAATATTTTAACCACTTTCAACCTGGTGTTATAGGTGAACATCGGTAATACAATTTCCAATTTTTTTTTTAGTTTTCAAATTTTCGAAAACAAGCCAATCGACATGTTGTGAATGAACTATGAATGAACTTTACTTTGGTAGCACAATTGCTACCCAGTTATTTTTCATGAGGGGTAACCTATAGGGGTAGTTTTGTGTATCCAGAGTATTCCACAATCTCCGAATGCTATTTAGAGTCTGGAACTACACCTCCCGAAAGCCGAGAAGGGAAGCCGTCATCTGTTCGTCATTTCCGTTCAGAAAAATATATTTTAAAATATATTTGAAATATATTTTTGAATAATCGTTTCTGATAAGCAGCAAGCTATCCATATGCTTCGACCTATTTGATTTACGTTAGGACAAATGTACGCGACTGCAAAGACAAAGCGGAAGCGGGGAGGGGGCGGGACATATACGTTTTACTCCCGGATCGTTTTCGGCACTTCCTTTGCACTAGCCTGGGATAGTGTTGATTTTGACACCAAATTTTTATTCAGTTTTAGTCATAGTCTTTTGAATCAAATTCCATTTAGTTTTAGTCATATTTTAGTCATCTGAGATGTTTTACTGTTAGTCTAGTTTTAGTCAACTATAAATCATAAGATTATAGTCGATTATATTTTACGCTTGGTTGCATGCTGAAAATAGCCGATCTAAAAGCTCACAACGCTCACAAGAGCTTGTAGATCTGCTATTTTCAGAGCGCAACACCTGAGCATAAAGCATAGTCTTTTAGTTCTACTGGATCTCTTCTCCACTAGTCCACTCCCTAACATTTTAGTCTAGTTTTTATTTGTTGACGAAATTGTCTTAGTTTTAGTCATCATAGCTTAGTTTTTATTTAGTTCTTATTTAGTTTTCGTCAGTGAAAAAAGGTAGTCGACGACCATTTTTCGGCGACAAAATCAACACTGGCCTGGGATCAATACCATTTTTGGGGTTCTGCATGATCCGGTGGGGCGTCATCAGGCGTCCGGAACCCACGGCCGGAACCAAGGGTGCCGTTATCGCCCAAAATAATTCCCCGCGATCAAGGGCATCATAATTCTAGGGCCTACCCAATAAAACCCTTGATGCGGCGTATAGTTTAGCTTATAGGAATAGTTTGTTTGGTATATCCATCCTTTATTCCAACTTGTAGCGACTGGCGAGACTAAACTAGTAGTTACACTCGATTTAGCATTTAAATGCTAACAGGGGGAACCAAAACAAAGCAGCACCAAAAAACACCCGGAACCACAGTGCTTTTTTTCAGTAGGCGTGTCATGGACCGGGTCACACTGGCCATTTAATAACGAATACCAGGCTTTCCTCCGAGGTGGAAAGTCTGGTGACGCGAGGTTACCTTTGCACAGACGGTGAGCATTTGAAAATTGTGGGAGGCAACAGTCTGGCTCGAGAGACTAACCTAGGGGGTAACCTAAGGACAAACAACAGCTATAATAGGGAGTATACAATTCTTGCTGAGACTTGTTTGGCGGTTCTTTCTGAGAAAAAAAAGGCAAAGAACTGGAGATGGAGCGTGGCAAACCCCTCCATTCTGCTCCCTCAAGTAAACTGGCCTAAATAAATCATGGCTTGTCTGAAAGGTTCAGCGCTCGTACCAAGCACACAGTGGGCAGGGAGGGGAGAGGCCTTCCCTCTCAATCTCTACATCAATCCCCACCTCCATTCATCTAATCCCAACAGGGGAAAAGGCAAAAAGCCCTCAAAAAGACTTTGACTCTGGCAGCCCTTCATTCCTAACAACCCCCCTCCGCTCTCACTCTCAGTGGTGGAAGAAGTAAAGAAAAATGTAATAGCAATACCACATCATAGAACTACCCTGTTACAAGTAAAAGTCCTGTGTTCAACATTTTACTTGAGTAAAAGTACAAAAGTATTGGCATCAAAATACTGTGCTTAAGTACAGCACTTGAGTAAATGTACTCATGCAGTTACTTTCCACCACTTATCTTAAACCGTCCCCTCCCCCCCACTCCCTCCCCACTCACTCGTTTCTGAACTCACTCCATCTATCTCTTCAGAGGGTCTCTTACACTTTCCCGGGGGAGGGGGGGGGTGTAGGGGTGTGAGGGTATGAGGGGGCTGGGTAGGAAACCTTACATAAAAGAACGGGCAAACCGGCTGAGTGGTGCTAAAGAGACACATATAGAAATGAAGAAGGGAAGGAAAAAAAAGACGCAGAGCAGACGTACTGTAGTCAGTGGTGGAAAAAGTACTCAAATGTGGTACAAAAGTATTGGTAACTAAATGTACTTAAAGTACCAAAATTTTTGAAAATAGCCCAGGTATAAAGTGCTAAAGTGGTTAATGTATGTTTTATAATGCAATAATTTACATCTGCAAAGTAACTAGTAGCTAAAGTTTTCAAATAATTGTAGTGGAGTAAAAGTACAATATTTGCCTCTGAGATGTAGTGGAGTAGAAGTAAAAGTATACTGAAGATTGGAAATACTACTTAAGTACAGTAGGCTACTAGTAAATGTTCCTTTGCACCACTGCGTACTGTGCAGTACACTCGAGTCAAGAGCAGGTGAATGGGTTGTTGCCGCTCGGCAGCCATCTTGGTGCCTCAAACAGTCCTTGAAATGCTGTGTTGAAACACATGACGTCCGTCCCCCCATAACAGCCCTTACGTCAAGTTGTCCACAAGAGGCTGGTGATTTGTATTATAACCTGCGACAAGGTCGAAACTCGTTGTACACCTGGGTGTGGTCCATGGTTAAAGGCGGCAGAATTTCGGTAAAAATTAAAGACTGTCGGGCGTGTTGCCCTTGGGCGACACTTGTTCCCCCTTCCTCCCACATAAATATGCTGTATCAGTATGATTGAAGTCTCTCGTCTCGTCAGCTTCTTTGATATACCGGCAGCAAGCCCGGAAGGCCCACTCTAGTTTTTTAGTATCAAAAGTCTTTTCATCACACTGACTTTACAATGTGCTTTTGCACAAAAAAAAAAAAACAGGGGGAGGGAGAGGCATCAAAGGACTCAATCAGAACAGAATGAAAATGGAACATTGGAGTGCAATGTCTCTTATAAAGTCTGCATACCTTGGATGTCACAGATAAACACATCAATACACGTTCTCTAGGACTCTAGCAGGAGCACTCATCCAATGTCATTTCGACTACGCATGCACCTCATGGTACCATAGCACCACAAAGGCCTTACAAACAAGGCTCCAGACATCCCAAAATAAACTGATCAGGCTACTGCTTGGCCATACACCTACAACTCATTAAACCCCTGCTCACTTTGCTAGGGTGGAATGGCTCAGGGTAGAGGACAGAGTACAACAACTTGCAATGGGCCTGGTCTGCAAGATACGCTACAGCATAAAGACACCCATGTACCTGTCAAACTACTTCCAAAACGTCAATGACGGCCACAAGCCCACAATCACAACACCAGAGGGAGCTACACAAATCACGTTCAACCCAGATTTGGCTCTAACAAGGGAGAGAATTAAAATCCTCTAAATAGACCTTGTATTGAACTGTATGTCCCCGTGCTTGTCTTTGCAAACTGTTAATAAGGTATTTACTGCAATCAATCAGTTCGTTGACAGCACTATCAAGCTGCTTCGGCCATCCGATAAAACAGATCTGCCTAAGTCAAAGTTAACCTGACATAATGTGAAAGCATCTGTAGCAGAGAGGCCTAATGTGTCCCTTGGCTGGGCCCTTGGCCCTTCCTTATCTGTGGTAGATATCGATTTTCTTCTTAACAGTTATTCTACCGATTACTTTTTTTGATCAATTGAATAAGCAAGAAGCACGGTTTTAATATTTAAAACTACAAATCAACTAACCACTTAAGCATTATTTTGTACTTTATTGAACGACGGTGTCATACAAAACTAATAAAGATAGCCACTCTACATATACAAGCCAGTATGATAGGCCGCTAGAAGGCCTATCATACTGACAGATTAGTGTGTTTTTCATCATTTTGCCTGACATGTGCAAAATGGGGATCGATTATTAATCGATTATCTTATTAAATGATCAATTATCTATATTTTTTGATTATTGATTTAATCGATTACCGTGGTTTGATTAACTGTTACGCCTCTAGGTAGATGTTTGAATCCAGGCATTCACTTGTTCAGATGGGGTTTCCCGGTGGGGAGGGGTCAGAGGGGGGAGAAAGTAGCAGAGTATTCCTGACTGCAGACAGCAGAGGACTCAGGTTATCTCTCAGGTCATTATATTTGTGCACTGACCATTCAGTTTCTTCAGGACTGAGAAGATAGAGAGAGAGAGAGAGACACCTATTGTGTGTGTTCAGGCTGTTAAGTATACTGCATCAGCAAATCCACTGCGAGCTACTCTGTAATGGAGGCAGGAATAGCTGAGAGGCCTTCCGACTTCTCTGTTTCCTTCAGTGGGTGTATGTGCGTGCGTGCACACTGTATGACACACACACACACACACACACACACACACACACACACACACACACACACACACACACACACACACACACACACACACACACACACACACACACACACACACACACACACAGTGGGTATTAAAGTATTAAAATGTTTTACTTAAGTAAAAGTATCAATACTGCAATGTAGAAATACTCTGTTACAAGTAAAAGTCCGGAATTCAAAAGTTACTTGAGTAAAAGTACAAAAGTATTGGTATTAAGGTACCAAAAGTAGAAAGTACTCATGCAGAATGTCCCAGAAGTTTTCAGATGTATAAAATGTATACAAATCTTTTGAAAATAGCAGATCTACAAGCTTGATGCGACGCATTGTCAAAATCTAAGTAAAAATCTACAAAGTAACTAGTAACTAAAGTTGTCAAAAATTGTAGAGGAGCAAAAGTACAATATTTTCCTCTGAAATGTTGTGGAGTAGAAGTGAAAGTATTGTACTGCTTAAGTACAGTACTTGAGTAAATGTAATTAGTTACTTTCCACCACTCTGCACGCACGCGCACACACACACACACCCACCCACCCACCCACCAGTAGGAGAGCACTGTATACACGCGCAGAAGCTTTCACAAACACGCCTTTTCAAAGTGTTTCAGGATACATTTTTTTAAAACAGCTCTGATGGGTTTGCATCATGCCGGCCTCCACCTGTTCCATGCACCTGCACCCCTGACCCCGAAATGCTACATTTATCCATCACAGATGGAGAAATGAGAGCTGCAGCGCACGCCGAGTGCGACAACAAACGAAAGCTATACACACTCGGCGCGCGCACGCCTGTGTGTGCGCAGGCACCCTCCCTCACACACTCACCACCCGACCTCTATTTTTGGATTTAATGGAGTAAAAAACAAGCTTGTCGGGCAAGAAACCTCGTATTTTCATATTTCGTCACTTAACGCCTTACTTTGTCAAGCAAAAGTAGTGAAAATAGCCGAGCTACAAGCTTCTAGCGAGCCATGACGCGACACGTCGTGACCTTGTAGATAGGATATGCTTTACTATTTTTTTGAAACTTTTCGTTCCATTTCCTTGAAAAGTGACGTTTTTTTTTTGGACATGCAAGGTTTCCACTCGACAGTGACGATGGAAAATTTGTATTATTGGGTGCAGCAGAGGGGGTGAGGGGGTGGGGGGTTGGATGGATGTGGTGGGAGATGGAAGGAGAGAGCAGGTGTTAATTGCCTACCTTCAGAGGCCAACAGAGCTGTAGCCCTGTTGTCCGTCTGGCTGCCACAGCTACGTCTCCGTTGCCTGCAGTCTACACCTTAATTGCTTATTCTTGTTTTTTTGGCAAGAGGGACACCTTGGGTTTCCGGTTCAGGGACTGGTTGTTTGTCGTTCGGGGGGGAAAGGGAAAAGGACGGTGTGTCTTTGCTGCCAATGTAATAACGATAATTAAAATACAATATAATTAAACAGAGCCCAAGGAAAACAAGCCGTGGTCCGTTGCATTAACCAACTTTCAACCTGCCATCAATGTTTTGGGTTATGTATTTATACGGGAAACATTACAGAAATGTAAAAAAAAGAAAATTGCCAAAATTGCAAATCAGCAAGCTCAGGCTATAGAGCTATACGTTTGTCAGATGATTGAAAATGCTTTTTTTTTTCTCTTTAAGAAAATGTGCCGATTGCATTTGGGGAAAGTTTGCAAATTGTGTGTCGATGTTGGCCCGTTCATCCTCAGTGCAAGGATGTCATTTATTAGCTGATGATATAACATGGTTTATAATGGCGAGGTGGACAAAAGGCCCAGTTAGTGCACCTGACCTACAAGAACAATAGTCACCTTGCAAGTGGACTGATGGATATTGTTCTGTGAAGGTTCAGCACTGACATGCTCTGCTCTGCTGCCGTGATCAAGGACACTTATTTAGTCACAAGCACTTTGTAGTGAAGAATGCACTTAGGGCACTGGTTTGGGTTGTGAATTGTCACTTAACCCATTCAATCTGGGAACGCATCTCTGTCATTTTAGATTTCTTTGGCTATTCAAAAATAGAAGATATACAAGCTTCTTTTAAAATCGTGAAAATGTGTGCAAATCTTTGAAATATATATTTAAAGCAAACATTTGTAACTCAAATCTTTGCTTCTGGGGGGTCCCTGGAACAACATATTTCACAAATGTTCACTTTAAAAAAGTATATATTCAAAGATTTGCACAAATATTTTTTTTTCAAAAATACCAGATCTACAAGCTCATAGCGCTATGAGTTTGTAGATCTGCTCTTTTTGAATAGCCAAAGAAAATTTAAAATGACACATGCGTTCCCGGTCTTAATGGGTTAAATCCTCTGTGTCAGATGTTGCAAAATATTCAAAATAATGATCGCGCTGTGCGATTCTGTGGCTAAAAATAGGAAATTGTCCTCTAGCCAGGGAGATATGATTGACGGTGCTAAGTTTCAGTATCCCAGTGGTCTGACGGGTTTGTGATATACGGGGATGACCTTGAAGCAATTTTTCTTCTTTATTGCATCTGGTCTTGTATGGTTGTATCTGTCTGTATGTCTGATTCAGTATGCATGTAAATAAAGATGTGACGTCCTGCTGGCGTTGCACCGGATTAGGTGTTGATCTCATGCCAGATGTAATATCCTTTGTAACACTTGTTGATACTTTTCATTGGTTAAATATTTATAAAACACGCACAAATGTTCATTAACCCATTAAGACCTGGAACGCATCTGTCATTTTAGATGTCTTTGGATATTAAAAAAATAGCAGATATACAAGCTCATAGCGCGGCACAGAGTGCTACAAGCTATGAGCTTGTAGATCTGCTATTTTAGAAAAAACTTGAAAATGTCTGAAAATCTTTGAATATATATATTTTTAAAGCCGAACATTTGTAAAATATGTTGTCTCCAGAAGCAAAGATTTGAGTTAAAAATGTGTTTCAAAAAATATATGTATTCAAAGATTTGCACAAAATGTTCAAGATTTTTCAAAAATAGCAGATCTACAAGCTTATAGCGTGGCACTCGGTGCCGCGCTATGAGCTTGTAGATCTGCTATTTTTGTATAGCCCAAAGTATAAAATAATGGTTAAAGCTAAAAATCTAAAATGACACATGTAAGCGTCTCCGGATTGAATGAGTTAACTCTTACCCTGCCAGAGTTTTTTCAGAACAGTCTGTAGCCTCTGCCAGGGTTTTGACCGATTTTGGTACCTTTTCGCATAGCCACAAAATATTTTTCTCAAGTATGATTGATCCCCAGAAAATTTCTAATCACAGATGAGATTCAGGTGTGGTTTCACAAATGTCAACGAGGTCAATTTGACCTTGTTGTCATGTGTTGTTTGATGTTTGAAAATAGCTCAAAACCAGTGGTTTCAAACCAAAAAACATTGTGAATTGTTTGTCCGTTTCAATTTTAACATTGAAGTGGATGGAGCAGCAAATCTTTGGAAATTGTTATCTCCTTATTCGTTTGGAATATCGAAAAGGTGTCAATACAAAATAATTAGAGAATCTTTTTAGAATTTTTTTTTTTTTGAAAAAAGTTTTTTTTTTTTTTTTTTTCCCAGGACGTTTTTAAACGTCTTTGGCAGGCAACAGCTAATTTCTCAAAGACGTTTATAAACGTCTTTGGCAGTTATAGAGTTAATAGTGAAAATATCTACAAGTATGATGAAATAGTGCCATTAATTTAAAAACACAAAAACAGTGAAACATGGCGAAACGAGCAATCCACCCGACAGCAACGATGTCAAAAGCCTTTCCACCACCAGACTATGGAGCGGTTGTCACCCGTCAACCATCAGGCTGTTGAGCCCTGCAAACTTAGTGAAGGCCAATACTTGCATATCGTTGCTGTCAGGCAGAAACCTCCTATCTCCATATTGTAACTTTGTTTTTTCTTCGTGAATTAACGCCCTACTTGATCATACTACAGCATCACACAAAAGTATCAAAAGTAGCAGATCTCCACCACAAGCTCGAAATGTGACGCGAAGCGATGTGTTTTGAGCTTGTAGATCTGCTACTTTTGAATTTGAATCCTGAAAAGTAACAGTTTTGGACATACAAGGTTTTCACCTGACATAGACGATATGACCTTGAATACACTGTTAACCAGCTGATAATTGGGTTGTGCACTAATTGCACAATAATAGACTGTGATATTCTGCCTCAATTATTTCTATTTTTGACCATGCACCTCATGATATTGTGTCTTACTGTCTGACTTTGTTTTCTTTCTCTGTTCTTAAAACAAGGTGTTTGGAGCTTGTAAAAATAATTAATTAAAAATAAATAAATCACCCAACCCGTTACACTCACAAACTTTTGTCGTGACAATAAACTTTGAAGTTGAAGAAGTGAGTCAAAACTTTATTTAATTTACCACTAACAGTGTTGTGTTTCAATTACGCATAAGGACAGAGATAACATGCACACATTCTCCCATCAAGTTTGTTTTCATAAACCCAAATTGTTTGTGTGGGATTATCTTTCAAGTCCAGCCTTGGTACGTATGCAACAGTTATAAATGAGTGCCCCAGTTGTTTACCCCAGAGGTTCTCAAACCTTTTCATGTCAAGGACCCCTACATTAATGTGAATTTGGCCGCGGACCCCCATCTGAAAAGATGTTAAGCCAAGGACCCCATACAAAATGTGTGGTGGTAAAAATGTCAAAAATATTCATATTTAAAAAACAAATATACCAACATTTTCAAAAAATGTCAACATTCTTTTTTTTATTTTATAGCTGACGTATATAGGGCCCTGTGGGTCCCTGGACCCCACTTTGAGAACCCCTGTATTAGACCACGGACCACCATAACTCTTGAGAGAGTAAGTAAGTAAATTTTATTTATATAGCACCTCTCACAGAGAGAAACTCACAAAGTGCTTTACATACAGAAAATAAAAACAACAACAAAGGTAATTAAAAGCTGTACAATGTGTCTCTTGACAATAACAATAACAGACAAAGAGAAAACAAGATCATACAACATCAATAAACGCCTGCTCAAATAAAAGCGTTTTTAAGTTGTTTTTAAAAATGTCAACAGATGCAGCATCTCTCAGGGCTTTTGGGAGACCATTCCAAAGATTTGGGGCAACCGTTTGGAAGGCCCTGTCACCTTTGGTCTTTAAAAATGTTCTGGTAACCTTTAAAAGACCCTTATCAGCTGACCTTAGGGCTCTTTGCGGCTCATGGCGTGGGACCAGATCGATAAGGTATTGTGGAGCCTGACCATGTAGTGCTCTATATGTAATGACCAAAATCTTGAACTGGACCCTGAAATTGACAGGGAGCCAGTGTAAGGAGGCTAGGACGGGAGTGATATGGCACCTCCTGCTGGATCTGGTGAGTAATCTGGCTGCGGCATTTTGAATTAACTGAAGACGTTCCATGGCAGTTTTATTGAGGCAAGTGAAGATTGAATTACAATAGTCTAAGCGGGATGATATGAAAGCGTGAATGATCATTTCTAACTCCGGGTATGAAACAATGGATCTAAGTTTTGCGATGTTTCTGAGATGGAAGAAGCAGGTGCGGGTTATGGAACTGATGTGAGTGTTTAGCTGCATGGACTGGTTGAAATTGACACCTAGGTTTCTGAGGTTTGGACGGACATTTTCTTTGAGGGGCCCGATACAGTCCACCACATTTGGAATGAGGCTATCAGGTGCCACAATGAGCACCTCTGTTTTTGCCTCATTTAGGGATAAAAAATTGTCAGACATCCAGGCCTTTATGGCTGACAGGCATTCATGTAAAATGTTGAAATTAAAATCAGCTGGGCTCTTTGGATTAAAAGAATAATAAAGTTGGATGTCATCTGCATAAAAATGATAAGATATTCCTTTAAAAGTGCTGATAAGGTGTCCTAGTGGTATCATATAAATAGCGAACAGTGTTGGTCCAAGGACAGAGCCCTGAGGGACCCCGTAGGATAGGGGGGCAGATGCTGACACATGTGTGCCAACAGCAACATTAAAACTCCTACCCATGAGGTAGGAGGAGAACCATTTTAGGGCTCTCCCTGTGATCCCCACCTGTTTATTAAGTCTATTAATTAAAATCAAGTGATCAAGAGTGTCAAAAGCAGCACTCATATCAAGTAAAACCAGGATTGAACATTTTCCAACGTCAGATGACATCATTAAATCACTTGAGACTCGTAAAAGGGCTGTCTCAGTTGAGTGCATCCGTCTAAAACCTGACTGAAACTTGTCTAAAATGCTGTGGTTATTTAAAACTGTTAAAAGTTGTGTGGCAACAATTTTCTCTAAAATCTTGGAAATAAAAGGGAGCTTTGAAATTGGCCGGTAACTGTTGTGGGATTCAGGGTCCAATCCAGGCTTTTTTAAAAGTGGATGGACAGTAGCTGCTTTAAAATAGGAGGGGACAATACCAGAGGACAGAGAGAGGTTGATGATGTGGAGTAGAGATGGGCCTATGGAGCTAAAAACATCTTTTAAAATAGTGGTTGGGATAATGTCAAGTGGACTGGAGGAGGTTTTCATGCTACTGACTAGCTCTGTAAGATGACGGAGGGAAACAGGTGCAAAAGAATCTAGGATAGACTGGTGATTTGGAGGTGGGTGAGGAGCAGAAATGGAGGGGATAATGCCTGTTCTGATAGTTTCAACCTTGTTGATAAAAAATGAGAGGAAATTATTGCAGTCGGTGACGGAAAAAACAGGGGGGTCAGGTGAAGGTGGACAGACAATATTATTTATGGTATCAAAAAGTACTTTAGGATTTCGTCTACTAGAGGATATTAACTTGGCAAAATAGGCAGCCCTTGCTGCTTTGACCATGGAGTTAAAATTAATTAAAAGAGTTTTAAGATGTAGCCGGTGGGCCTCGAGTTTAGAGGACTTCCACCGCCGCTCAACCTTTCTACACTCGCGACGGAGGGAACGAGTGTCCTCATTCAGCCACGGGGCTTTGTTTAAAGTGCGAATAGTGCAAGATTTAAAAGGGGCAACTACATCTAGAATATCCGAACATTGCAAGTTAAAAGAGTGGACTAAGAGATCAATATCTGTGTTGTCAGTTGAAGGTAAAATCGTGATGTTGTTAAAAGCAGCTGAGAATTTCTGAGCCGACAGGCTATTTATCAAACGTGATCAAGTACCAATAGATACTATTTGTACACTCTCAGAGTTACAGCCACATTGGTTACATTGGTTACAGCCCATTTGGTTCCTAACTATCATTTTATCTGGGGACCCCCTGAAACCCCCTCAAGGACCCCACTTTGAGAGCCACCGGATTACCCTATTTGGCTGGACCAGGAGGCCATCTCACATGACTGACTGTCTGTCTGTGTCTGTCTTTTATTGTGATTTGCTACAATACAAATTCAACTGCCTTGACTCGACTGCACTGAATCATTCATAAACGCTACCATTTACTATTACTGCATGTCATTTCACTTCATTATAATTCTCTTTCAAATCAAACCATCTGGTTATGCACTGTAACAATCCACTGAAGAGCAAGAGTAGGAGAGAAAGCAGCTCTCAGCACCCGCATAACAACCCCAAATCGCTTTGACAAAACACTGAATACACATGGAGTCCTAGAAAGACAACGCACCAGTGGTGGAAAAAGTACTCTTAAAGGCATCAATACTGGAATATAAAAATAATCTGTTACAGGTAAAAGTCCGGAATTCAAAATGGACTTGAGTAAAAGTACAGAAGTATTGGCATCAAAAGGTAAAAGTACGCATTATGCAGAATGTCCCATTTCAAGTTTTCAAATATATTAAAATCATTTGAAAATAGCAGATCTACAAGCTCACAATGCGTCGCATCGCGAGCTTGAAGATCGGCTATTTTCTAGCCTGGTTCCAGACGAATCTGCCTTTGCAAAATCGCATCGCACTTTAGCCGTCGGCAGATTAGGTCTGGCCCCCCTCCATAGAGATTCCATTTCTCTCCCTCCGCAGTTGTGCGGAACCTATCACCTTATTTGGAGCAATGACGTACAAGGAAGCACTGCTCTGATTGGTTCGTGAACAAGGAAGCACTGCTCTGATTGGTTTAGGTCTAACCAATAGAGTCCGTTTGGATCTTTTTGTAACTGCCCCTCGGAAAAAAATCTATCGTTGATAGGGACCAGACTAATATCCACGCAGTGTGTCGTGTGATATTGTCTGGCCACGCGAGGCTAGCTATTTTCAAATGGCCTAAATGGGCAGGAGTGGTTAATGCATGTTTTGGCCATTGTTTTAGTCTAGTCTGGAGAGGGCACTTTTTTTACCGACGGGTAAAAGGGCAGGGGCTCGAGCCCCCTTTCATGTCTCTGTGTGCACGTACCTGATAACCACGGTTAACAATGTCAATTAGAAAAGCTATTGAGACAGCATAATGCAATGACTTCATTTGTTTTTGTTTACAATGTTGGACAGAAGACCATGTAAGTTTAATATACATAGAAAAGCAGCTGTCTGTGTCCAAACATTTGCTGTGTTCACTTCATGATGTCAAGTACAACATGCATGGTACTTGTAATGGAACATCTTCCTTATTTTGCTTTACTGCCTCTAGTGGGCATAGTTCCTCCTTTGGTGAGCAGTGATTAATTAGGTATAAATAGAGCTCAGGTGTGAGACAGGCTCCAGGTGTAGGTTTGGTTCAGTTCAGATGGAACTTCAGCTTTCCACACTTGCAAGCAGGTAACTCAACATTATTATTAACCACCAACATTTAAAACTTTGTTTAAAATAATTCAGTTTGGGGAACTAGTCTGTGAATGAATGTCATTGAAATGGACAAAATGAGGTATTATATGTTATAACAGAGTGAAGGAAACTCTTTCAATCTACGCTCTGTTCCAATGGCTCATAGTGTCATCTAAACCAATGGTTCTTAAACTTTAACACCAACTCTGACCGTACAACTGGAACCAAATGGACCTGTTAGGGTCGGGTCCATTTGGTTCCTTTTAGACCAGTGCACCCTGTTAGACCCTTACCGGTCTAACTCTGGTTACAATGGGGGGGTAATTAGAAGTGTGGGTGGGGCTGACAAAGCTACATCCACAAGGGCCCATTTTTTGATTGATTGAAATGTTTATTAGGCAAAAGAATGTAAAACAACAGTTACATTTATAATACTTTTGTCTAAAAGGTCAGACCAAAAAAGTCCTTGCGGACTTGTTTCCGTTGGGGCCCTTGAATTAATTTCATAGACATATATAGTAGCAACCAAACAGTTCAAATATCAACATAAAAATACAGAGAAAAAATACCACTATGTACAAAAAAAAGCATAACATAAAAAATATTTTAAAAAAAGGGGAGGGGGGGGTCATCTGTCTACCGGGAAACTGGTACTGTGTTTTACATTATCCCAGCGAACTGCATTTTTTGAGGGATGGGGTTAGACTATAACCTTGGTGGCCGTGCTGTACAGTAGAAGGAGAATTTGCCCATGTTTGTTTTATGGGTGGGTGGTACCAGATTGTTGTTTACGCTCCCTCTAGTTTCGTGACTGTGGGTTTTTGAGAAGTAGTCGAATCAGTTTGTTTTGGGAGGTTTGAAGCTTAGTCTTCAGTGACACTGAGGTGTTGGAGTACCAAGAGGAGCAAGTATAGTCAAAAGGGGGCTGAATCAGGGCCCCTGAGAGGGTCCTGAGGATTGACAAAAGAGGAAACTCTGCCCATAAATCTGGTTCTCTGGTTTACTCTTTTGACCACCTTTGTTGCCATGCTTTCACCTGTCAGGTATTTGTCAAGAATACATCCCAAATAGGTAATCTCTTAGTTCTTTGCTAGAGATGATTGTGTCATCGACTTTGACCTTGAAGTCATTTACCTTCATCTTACTGAGGGAATGTTTGGTCCCAATAAACGTTTTCCTAAATGTGACCATGGTCATGTAGGCCTACACAACTAGACAGTGGTGTAAAGTAACTAAGTACATTTACTCAAGTACTGTACTTAAGTACAACTTTCATGTATTTTTACTTCTACTCTAGTACATCTCAGAGGCAAATATTGTACTTTTACTCCACTACAAATATTTGAAAACTTTAGTTACTAGTTACTTTGTAGATTTTGATTATTATTACAACACACACTAACCACTTCAGCCCTATATACATTTTGGCCATTTGAAAATAACCGATCTACAAGCTCACAACAATGCGTCGCATTGTGAGCTTGTAGATCGGCTATTTTCAAAAGATTTTTTTGACATTTTACATATTTGAAAACTTGTGAAATGGGACATTTGCTGCTAAGCAGTACTTTCTACTTTTGGTACTTTAAGTACATTTTGCTCCCAATACTTTTGTACTGGAGTATAGAGTATTTTTACATTGCAGTATTGATACTTTTACTTAAAGGTCAACTTTGTTTTTTTTACAAGAAGGGTTATTTTATTAGTTTGTAATGATAATAATTAAAAGATGAGTGTTTTAATTTTATTTATTTTTTTATGATTTAGTGATTTTTAACTGGGGGCGGGGGCATTCGATCCATGGCAAATAGTCATGAACGCAGCCTCCGATTTCCGTGAAACTTTGTACGCACATCCCCACTAGGCCAAGGAAGAAATGCCACCCTAAATGTTTTAAATCAGCCTCATGGTGGCGCTTTATAAGGGGGTAATTAGAAGCGTGGGTGGGGCTGACAAAGCTACATCCAAAAGAGCCCATAATTTTTTTCCTATCCACCTGTTTCCGCGGGAATTTACTGGAGCAAAAATCCTGTGTGGGAAACATCCTGCGGGGGGACGGGAAGTAGGAAATAGCGGCTCAGTGTGTTTACATTTGCCAGCAGAACGTAGCTGTACGAACGGGCCTTTTGCATGTAGTTGAAGCGCAAGGGGGCAGGGGGCGGGGGGGGGAGAGAGTCAGCGCACTGAAGTCAAGGCACAGACTACTGTGTTGTTGACGGACAACGGATGCACGCTTATGAGAAACAACACAAATAAAACCTGGCAAAACAGTTGCGTGCATTAGCGCAAGATGAGGATAAATGAAACATTCAGTCTAAATGTCCAGCAACTACTACCAATACTTTTGTATTTGAAACCTTACATTTCTCTAAATATTATAAACTCTTAGGACAGCCTAATACAAATATAATTTATGAAAAGGCTACTATAGGCTACAGTGAAGTCGGACTGAATGACTGAAACGTTTTTTCTTTTTTAACTCTCTTGGTGATTATCTGGCACAGTAGTTGTGGATTAGCAAACTGGACATTAATGTTTCCTTTTCGCGTGCGAATTACTGGACATTTAGACTGAATGTTTCCTTTACCCTCATCTTGCACTAATGCACGCAACTGTTTTGCCATGTTTTATTTGTGTTGTTTCTCATAATAAGCGTGCATCCGTTGTCTGTCAACAACACAGTAGTCTGTAGTGTGCCTTGACTTCAGTGCGCTGACTCTCTCCCCATGCACCGACCCCCCGCCCCCTTGCGCTACAACTACATGCAAAAGGCCCGTTAGCGCTGTACGAACGAGCTACGTTCTGCTGGCAAATGTAAACACACTGAGCCGCTATTTCCTACTTCCGGTCCCCCCACAGGATGTTTCCCACACAGGATTTTTGCTCCAGTAAATTCCCGCGGAAACAGGTGGATATGTGACCATGAATAACTGAACACTTTTTTTCTTTGTCTTTTCAGGATATAAAGTCAAAGAAGAAAAGTCATGTAAAGAAGACATAAGGTAGGAACTCTATGCTGCTTGTTCAGTGAAGATTGGTGTTCAAGGTAGGAACCAAGGTTTTGCTAGGGGCGACACAAAACGAAGGCACAGGCATGGAGCTCCTGGTTTACTGGGATGGGGTTCAATTCCCCGCTGTGCCCTGCTCATTGTGTTGGCATTTATATTTGAACTCTCATGTATTATACAGGCATCATTTAGTATGTATCACAATGTAAAGCTTTAACTTTTTAACTTATTAAAAAAAAAAAATGTATCTTTAAAGATTACTTCAATCTGAATGTATATGAAGACACTGTATCCAGATGTATACTTCTCAGCTCTGTGCATAATGGGTTATTTGAAAGGTGTTAAGTAATCATTTTTGGTTAAATCCCCCCCCTTAAGTTAAAGTTCTATATTCTGGACTTTTGATCTAATCATTATATTAAATCATAATTGCTATGGTCCTATAGGGAAGCGTTAGACTGTGGCTGACTGCAGTGGTTGAGCCTTGAACCTGTAACCTTCGGCTCACCAGGCAGTCACACTAACCACTTACCTACAGCTCTACTTGGAGTCTGTGGTTCTAAAACATGTTGTTGTCAAGGCAGTGGACCTCAATGAGAAAAGATGTAGTGTCAGGGCCCCCCATGAAAAAGATTTATATTTAAAACTTATAAAGAATATATGTTTATTTCAAATGTGTTGAAATTTCACACAACATCAGGGATAAGAATCAAACTCATAACCTTCCGTTTCTCAGGCAGGCTCTTAGTCCAGTAGGCCATTGTGCCATGCCAAGGATTGAAGGCCAAATATTTAATGACAGAAAAGCCAAAGGCTTGTTTCCATTGGGTTCATTAACATTCAAACATCTAGACGCACAACAAACCATAGACAAAATAATACGCTGTAAAGATCTTTTTTTCTTTTTTTTTAATATTGTTGTGTGTCGTTCCTCAATCAGGAATGAAGACCTTGTTGCAGCAAGGCAGCTGGTAGCACAGCGGTTTGAGTCACTGCCAACACTGCCAACATGTTCCAGAGATTGTGGGTTCAAACCCCACTGAGTCTTTACCCCGAAACCTTCCTTTAAAGAAAGTGTTCCAGAAGAACTAGTCTAAAACCGCCCGGAAAGCAGTGAGGATTGGCCGGTACCAATGGCGCAGCGGACTAGTCAGAGGCTAGTGGCAGGACACCTTGTACATTGTACTTGGTTCAAACCTCGTGTCAGGTACTGAAATATAACCCATCGATGCGCGAGCAGTGGGCACTGGGAGGGCCGTCTCCTCCCCGTGATTTCCAGACAATAAAGCAGAGGGGTTATAGTAAAAATCGAAACGGACAGCTGAAATATTACTGAAAGGTTGACGAGCGAGCGAGGAAAGGGCGGAGCTAGAGAGAGGAAAGGGTGGAGCTAGAGGGGCGGAGCTAGAGAGAGGAAGGTGCGGAGCTAAAGAGAGGAAAGGGCGGAGCTAGAGGGGCAGAGCTAAAGAGAGGAAGAGGCGGAGCTAGAGAGAAAGAGGCGGAGCTAGAGAGAGGAAAGGTGGAGCTAGAGGGGTGGAGCTAAAGAGAGGAAGGGGTGGAGCTAAAGAGAGGAAGGGGTGGAGAGAGGAAGGGGCGGCGCTAGATGGGTGGTGCTAAAGAGAGAAAGGGGCGGAGCTAGAGAGAGGAAGGGGCGGAGCCAGAGAGCGGAAGGGGTGGAGCTAGAGAGAGGAAGGGGCGGAGCTAGAGCGAGGTAGGGTGGGGGAAGAGAATATATATGAATGATAGTTATGATGATATCTCGCATATATATGAGATAGTAATGATACTATTGCATTATATATATACATATATATATACATATATATATATATATGTATATATATACATATATATATTATATATATATGTATATATATATATATATATATATATATATATATATATATATATGTATACATAATTTTTTTTTATACATTTTAAAACTTGTGAAATTGGACATTTCTGCATAATGAGTACTTTCTACTTTGGTACTTTAAGTACATTTTGATACTGATAGTGTTGTACTTTTACTCAAGTACATTCTGAATTTCTGACTTTTACTTGTAACAGAGTATTTCTACACTGCAGTATAGATACTTTTACTTAAGCTTGTGACTAAATAACGCGTCCATTGTAAAGTGTTGGACATGTGAGGAGTGTCTTTGATGAGGGACTTACTTACATTGGTGTACGCACACGTCCATGTCGTTCAGGAAGTCAGTCAGGACAGCGGGGGGCAGCAGAGTCACACTCTCACAAAATGTTTTTTGTTCCGGTGAATAAAAGAGACCTAGCCTGGCATTGGCCAGACTGATAACGTGGATTCACTCTCACGTTCCTCCCTGGAATCAGTCTGGACTTTGGCCCATAGGGAGCGAGTATGAGAAATCAGAAAATGATCGGGCCAACCAGTGACTGCTTTTCAACTGCTGTCCGTGAAAAGACAGTGAAAAGCATAAAAGAAAAAATCTGATTTCTCATACTCGCTCCCTATGAGCCGAAGTCCAGACTGATACCGGGGAGGAACGTGAGAGTGAATCCACGTTATCAGTCTGGACAATTCCAGGCTAAAAGAGACCCTACCCCTCCCCCAGACAGCTTTTGTTTACATCCGTGCACATCGTGTCCTCCGTGGCTCTCTGTGGATCGTCAAAATAAGGTAAAAACGCTGGCAGCAGCGGATGAATGAATGAATTAATACCTGGCAGAGAACGTATTAATACTATTACTTAGCTTAGAGCTTTATTCCAACAATAGAATCAAGGATAACGTCACAGAACACTTATACATGGAATTTCACTGGTTGGGGTAGTGTGTGTGTGTGTGTGTGTGTGTGTGTGTGTGTGTGTGTGTGTGTGTGTGTGTGTGTGTGTGTTGCTACTAACGTGGTGGTCAGTGGGCGGGGCCAGCAGCACACATCATCCACCAGGGGGCAGTAGATAGATCGGCCCCATCTAGAACACCGTAAGTGTCGTGAATTTGGACTCTTTGGTCTGACATCTGTAACCCCTGACCTCCAGGGATCAAGGGTCACAGAGGCACGCAAGCCTCCACGCCACGACAAGGCAGAGTCCATGTGGAGGGAGGTTCTTTATTTAACCAATTTTTAACCATTATTTTATACTTTGGCTATTCAAAAATAGCAGATCTACAAGCTCATCAGCTGGTAGATCTGCTCTTTTTTTTTAAATCATGAAAATTGGTGCAAATCTTTGAATAATATATATTTCAAAGCGAACATTTGTAACTTAAATCTTTGCTTCTGGGGGGATTCTACAAACAGTTTTTTGAAAAAACGTATGTGTACATCCATGAGTATTGCCTCCGGTGCTTCCCTAGGCTGGACTTGAACCTGTGGCCTTGCTTGCAGATGTTGGAATTGAACCTGTGCCTCTGGTCCACCAACTATCCGCTGCCCTACGGCACCTCCACACATTTACTACACGTTTCTTTTAGTGCTTTTAAGTGTCGTTTCTGAATGTCTTCAAAACATGCTTCAGAGTAAAGAAGCAGGAGGATTATTTGAACTCTCGACCTTCGGACCACGTAGACAGTGTGTAACTACCGTGCTGCTTGCTTCAAACCAGTTTTCATTCTGCTTTAACTAACAACAAACAACGATACAAACAAAATACATGTCAAAACAAACATGAAGTTAAAATGTTTTAGTTATTTCTCTTTGCATGGTTTGTTGCTTGTATAGATGTTTGAATGTTTATGGAGCACAATGGAAACAAGCCTCTGTGTTTAAAAATGTTCAACTCAAATATGGGGGTCCCCCTGGCAAAACATATTTTCCAGACTTCTGGGGGATTCTATCTACAAATGTCTTCTAAAAACTTTTTTTTTTATATAATCAGTGGTTCTCAAACCTTTTCATGTCAAGGACCCCCAAAATGATATGTATTTGTCCACGGACCCCCATCTCAAAATGTTCCAGGGACCCCCCAGAAGCAAAGATTTTTGTTAAAAATGTTTATATATATGTATATATATATATATATTCAAAGATTTGCACACATTTTCACGATAGTTTTTTCAGAAATAGCAGATCTACAAGCTCCAAACATATTTATGTCTCATTTAAGCCTAAAAGAATCCCCATGCTGCTGCCTCACTAACCAAGGCTAGCAGCTAGCTATCTTAGTTAGCAGTAAATTAAACATATTCATAAACAGCACTACAACGATACACTGTTGCACACAAGTGCCTTTAAAACATTAACACAACATTCTCACAACCCCTGGTTGTTTTTTATCAAGTATCTGGACTCAAACAAGCAAACAAAGTATGTTATGACATGGTTAGCATTAGCAACAGGCTTTGGGCCAAGTGGTTTCACAACAACACTAAACTTGACTGAATTCTCTTTATTCTCCAATAAGAGAATGGCTCAATAGCTCTTATGTGTTATGGAAATAATCTACAATAAATGGTTCTGTGTGTTTTTCATACCAGTAGTTCTTCAGAGCTTGTTCTCAGCAACCAAAACAAAACCATCTGGAGTGGAAGGAAGTGAAAATTACAGAACAGGATGCAGTTTCTGAATATATAGTGTATAATGTATTGCGCCCTCCGGTAGGGAACAGCATGCTACGATACCTCTAACATTTCCAGTAGTCCTATGACTCATATGGGTATAGATGGGTATATGACCATTTAATATTTTTTGGGGAAAATGAAAAAATTGAAATACAATAAAAAAATTAAATAAAATAAATGAAAAAAGTAATGGAAAAAACACGGCCCCCTCACGTATCAGGAGGGCAGGGTGAGTCAGCAGAACCAAGGACGGGTGTTTTTGATGAATCTAACAGGTTAAAATGGAGTTATAATGGGTTTGTATAGGAAGGGGGCGTGTCTGATAAAATGATTATCAAATATCTAAATACTAAATCAAGCAACTTAAAAACGGTCTGGGGGGCTCACAAAAGCCTGAGTAGACGATAAAATTACCAAAAGTTTTGGGGGTGATTTAACCAAATATTATAACTTAACACCTTTCAAATAACCAATTTTGCACAAAGCTGATAAGTATACATCTGGATACAGTGTCTTCTTCATATACATTCATATTGAAGTAATATTTAAAGATTAAAAAGTTAAAGCTCTACATTGTGATACATACTAAAGGCTGATTCCTGTATAATACATGTAACTATTAAATGTGAGAGTTTAAATATAAATGCCAACACAATGAGCAGGGCACAGCGGGGAATTGAACCCCATTCCAGTAAACCAGGAGCTCCATGCCTAGTACCTTTGTTTTGTGTTTTTTTTTTTCTTTCTTTTTTTTCTCGCTACTTATAGCTAATTAATGTGAGGACATCAGCATGTGCGGGTGGCAAATGCCGCTTTTAATGTGTTTCACAAGGCCACACAGGTAAAAGTTGATGTTCTTCCTCCTTGCACACTCAATTGCTGCCTCCATCTCCAGGCCCCTCTTCATGTCAGCTGTTTGTACGGTGCCCCTGAGAATTCTCACAGCAGAATTACTTGCTGAAGTCAGCCATGGCACGCCTCTCGGAACCTGGGGGTAGTGGTGAAACAGTTAATATAATCACAGGTCACAATGTGATGCCTTATGAGGTCGTAGATCAGCTATTTGTGTTATTGTTGTGCAACACTAGATTTCCAGCAATTGTAATGATTGAGAAGGCAGACCATGTACAGAGAACACAGCCATGAACAGGCTTTGAACAGAAAACAAAATAATGACAATCACCATAACCCGATACGCCCATATATAGCCATGTCACTATGACTCAGACCATATACAAAACAGATATGCCCATACATAGGCATATATGGAGGTCCAGTTGTTCAGAGCCACATCGGTGCTTTCTCTGGAAAATGTCAAAAACCCAGTAATGCCGTCTCCTGCAGCCTGTGGTGGTCAAAGGTCTAGGACCTGACGCTCAACCTGCCACCTACTTGCAAGTCCTCGATGCAGCCTTTGCCACTGTTCAGGATGGAGAGGAGCTTTTTGCTCAGTTCTTAACTACTACGGAAATATGGCGGCCACCATACCAAACAGGTCGCTCCAACGAACTGCAGAGGCCGATGAGGTATCTAGGTTTCTATATCTATGTGTTAGACTACAACTTTTACTTTGAAGGACATGTGAAGACCATGTGATTTGACACGTGGGCTAGAAAATTGGAAAAAGGAACCCAATCTTTGATTTTTGTTCTGGGACGAAAAAATGTCAAAAACCTTTTTAAGAGCTTAGCAGTGTCAGTCCCAAATCAGAAGATGCCAAAATACTAATCAGAAAATCAGAAGAATTGAGCATTTTCCAGATTTTTTGGGAGACAAGAAAATTTAAAAAATGAACCAATTTTTTATTTAGGATCTGAGACGAAAATCAGTAAATGGACTTTTTAGAAATCAATTCCAATTGAAGCTCAGATTATACTAAAATCCCCTGACCTATTACAACAATATGATACAAGATATATGATAACTATTACAACAATATGATACAATATAAGATATATATGATAACTATTACAACAATATGATACAATATATGATACCTATTACAATATGATACAATATATGATACCTATTACAATATGAAAATATATATGATAACTATTACAATAAGATATATGATAACTATTACAATAAGTTAACTATTACTATAAGATATATTATAATTATTACTATATGATACAATATATGATAACTATTATGATTAACTATTGGTAGACATGTCTAACCATTTGAAGAAATTGCAGATTGATGCCAACGTCGGCCATACCAGCCATAGTCATTTGTGTTTCCAAACGAGACCTTTGCTTTATGAGATATCTGAGATCATTAGGATGTTCTGGAAGATTGAACATGTTGCTTAGTTTGACCTCTTCAAATACTCTTTGAAATAACCGAAAATAGGCTATATCTAAAAGCTTACGTGTCATTTTAAGATTTCTATTATTTTTTAAAGTTTTTGGGGGGGCTTTTGTGCCTTTATTGATAGGATAATAGTCTGACAGGCAATGAGGAGGGAGATGGGGAGTGACATGCAGCAAAGGCCGTCGGCATCGGGACTCGACCCCGGGACGTGCTGTCAGGCTACTAACGAGCGGTCCAGGCCGTAGATCTGCTATTTTTTGAAAAATTCTGGGGGTCCCTGGAACAAAAATATTTAAAACATTTTCACTTTTAAAAAAAGTATATATTCAAAGATGTGTACAAATGTTCATGATTTTTCAAAAAAATAGCAGATCTACGAGCTCGAAGATCTGCTATTTTTTGAATAGCCAAAGAAATCTTGAAAAAATGATGCGTTCCCGGATTGAATGGGTTAACTTTCAACTCAAGTACTTTGAAGAACAGTACTTTGTCCAGCATGCAGCTATACCAGCATGTTGTGTTGTGTCTGTGTGCAGTTGGCTGCCCAGCTACACCGTCTGGACTGGCTGAGGGGGATCAGCGCCTCGCTCAAGGGCACCTCAAGGGTTGTTGTTGTGTGTGTGTTGGGGGGGTGGGGGGTGGGTTTACTCGTTCCAAGTTTCATGCCGATGTTCCGTCAGCATGATTAGGGGTGAATGCAGGTAAACTTCCACTCTGAAAAGACTTGTTTCTCTTAACTTTTTTTTTAGGCCAGTGATTCTCAACCTACAGGGCCAGGAACCACTGGTGGGCCACAAGGATATTGCAAGTGGCAAAAATACTAAGATTTTAATCATAATACAACATTAATCTTTAAAAGCTTGAAAAATTAGGTTTCATCGTGACATAGGAACACTGTGTTATAGTTCCATTGATCCAAGCCAGAACATAATTGATTGATCATTAGCAGAGGCTTGTCATGTTGATGTGACTACTTTCTGTTTTAGTGGTAAATACAGTACTAGGTATACAGTTACTATTGCTGCTATAGTGTAAGTGTCACTGCTATAGCACATACACATGTTTTTCTACAGCTATACATGGCTGTGCCGTTTTACACATTTATATGCCTCATTGCACATGTACCTCTGAAGTCTGGCACTTTGTTTTAAAATTCAAATTTTGCTCATGGGTGGTATGGCCGACTTGGCAGTATAAAAGTGTTTGAACTGATTCTGATGCTATAAGGCCAAGCTATTAACTATTTTGCTGACTACATTTCAGAGGCAAATATTGTACAATTATTTGAAAACTTTAGTTACAAGTTTGTTTGTAGATTTCGATTATTAGTCCAAAACATACATTAACCAATTAACCTCTATTTTATATTTTGTCTGTTTGAAGATAGTTGATCTTGGGGCACGGTGGTGCAGTCGGTAGCGCTCACAGCTAGAAGGTCCTGGGTTCGATTCCCGCCGGGGACGCTGTGGGCGCTGGGGGCGTGTCTTCTCCTCTGCGTCATCAGCGCCCATACCCTAGGTGGGGTTGGCGAAAGGGCCTACTCTGTGTGGAGTTTGCATGTTCTCCCCGTGTCTACTAGGGTAGTTAATACCCTCACAAAAACATGTAGTAATCCTGGTCGCTATACCACCTCCCCCATGACAGCCGGGGCTCCTGATGGAGGGGAAAGGAACTGGTTGGAATAACGTGTTCCTTCCACGCGCTATGTCCTACCGGGGAAACTCCCCCCTGTCAGGTGACAAGGTGGTCAGTTGGCTCTCATGCATTGAGGGAGGCCTGAAAAAGGGCTACAAATCGTGGGATAAAAAAATATATAAAAAAAAAAGAAGATAGTCGATCTATAAGCCCACCACCTGATCTGCCACATTTTGAAAACATTTGAAAAACCTTGTGAAATGGGACATTCTGCATAACGAGTAATTTGACTTTTGATACTTTAAGTACCGTATATTGTGATGCTAATACCCTTGCAACAGAGTATGTCTGCACTGTATAGTATAGCTAAGTAAAAAAATCAAAAATTCATGCAGACAGCTTTATTATAATAGATTCACATATCGCTTTGCAGCACACGTAATTAGCTTATAATCCTCAATTATGCTCTATTCAACCCTAGCAGTTAAATGCTGCTGTTCAGTGGTCACCTACCCTCCTGTGACACAGTGTGATTTATACATTATGTTCAGGTTGCTATGTAATTACACACTATGTGTCATAATTGTTGCTTTTAAGTTCTCTGCGGTTTGTGTGTATGATTCATAGTGCATTAGTGGAGGGGCTCTCAAAGCCTGGTCCGGGGACCCCCAGGGATCCATGAGGGAGTTCCAGGAGGTCCACAGTATAAAAATGCAAATTCTCAAGTAAAGTAAAAGTATGAATACTGCAGTGTATAAATACTCTGTTACAAGTAAAAGTCCGGTAATCAAAATTTACTTGAGTAAAAGTACAAAAGTATTGGCAATTTGGCATCAAAATATACTTAAAGTACCAAAAGTAAAAGTAGTCATTATGCAGAATGTCAACATGTATACAAATCTTTTGAAAATAGCAGATCTACAAGCTCACAATGCATTGCATCGCAACGCATTGTGTGCTTGTACTGTAGATCTGCTATTTTCAAATGGCCGAAATGTATATAGGGCTGAAGTGGTTCATGCATGTTTAGTACTAAAGCTGTCAAATAATTGCAGTGGAGTAAAAGTATTTGCCTCTGAGATGTAATGGAGTAGAAGTAAAAGTATGTAAAATGAGAAATACTCCAGTAAAGTAAAAAAAAAATCCTCAAAAGTGTACTTAATTAAGTACAGTACTTGAGTAAATGTACTTAGTTACACCACTGTATAAAACTAATTAATTTCACATTTGCAAACATTGCACGTAAACCATCCACATGTTATGGCAATATGGCAATTAGAGGTGAATTCTGGTGCCAGCTGAAATGGCTATAGGCTACACATGCATGGTTGCATGATTGCTGTCGGGTGGAAACCTCATATGTCCAAAACTGTTACGTTTCAGGATTTAAGTTCAAAAACAGCAAAAAGTAGCAGATCTCCAAGCTAAAACCGCGTCGCTTCGAGCTTGTAGATCTACCACTTTTGATACTTTTGTGTGACGCTAGTATGATCAAGTAGGGCGTTAATTTACGGGGAAAAAAAAGAACACAAAACGTTTAAATGTGGAGATAAGAGATCTCTGCCCGACGACAGCAACGATATGATTTCTGTCGGGTGGAAACGTACGTCTAAAACTGTTACTTTTTCAGAAAATTAAAAAAATTACCTGTGTTCCAATAAATCCAATGTAGTTATTATATAGTACATTTAGTCACAAGTTCTTGTTAATACTTTTGATTGATTGAATATTTATAAAACCCACAGTCAGAATGAACCACTTTCACTTTTTATAGCCGCTCACAATGCGTCGCATCACTGAGCTTGTAGATCGGCTATTTTTGATACTTTTGTGTGACACTGTAGTATGGTGAAATGGGCATTCATTTAAGAAGAAAAAAAAACATTTGAAAAATGGAGATACAAGGTTTCTGCCCGACCGCAAACGATACAATGCACACACACACTAACTGCACACACACACGTCATGGAAAGTGGACATGTTAGACTCTCCTTAAATGAACAGTCAGGATTTGACTGTGTATGCTAATGCTAATTTACTGTGTATGCTAATGCTAAACTCTTGTTGATCATTCTTGTTGTTTGGACAGATGGACTGAAACATATTGTCTCTGTCGTGTGGAAACATTGTATGTCCAAAATCCGTTACTTATCAGGAAATATTATTGCTATTTTTGAAAATTTTCCTAATTATATCGTCTCTTTGTTGAGTGGAAACCTCATATGTCCAAAACTGCTACTTTTCAGGATTCAAGATTCGAATGCATCAAAAGTAGCAGATCTGCAAGCACAAAACGCGTCGCTTCGCGCCGCGTTTCAAGCTTGTGGATCTGCTACTTTTGAAACCCTCGCGTGACGCTGTAGTGTGATTGTTACTCAATAGTGCGAACAATCAAATAAGCCAAAGGCTTTGGTTCTAAACAGTGACCATAAATGGGGAGACACCACACAAAACCACACAGTGAGGCAGGAAATCCAAAACCAATGTTCTTTTATTTGGCTTAACACTAATAAAAGCAGAGCAGTGTAATATGGTAGGCCCTGCACCATATTAAAATGGTGCAGGGTTAGGCTGTGCTGTGTATCACCGCGTTGTGAGCTTGTCGATCGGCTGTTTTCGGTGCACACGTCGCCGCGCTCAACTAAGTAATCTAGCCTTTACTGGAGATGCGACGTATGGATTTCTATACAGAAGGCGATTCTTTCAACATGAAATGCTGCATTTCAAAAGGGCTGCATCAATCCAATGTCCAATGCGGGGGGGGGGGGGGGGGTTCTTTCAGAGCTGTCCAGGGTTAAAAGCCATTAAAATAACTGTAAGAGTCAGAGTCATTAGTGCCACAGAACCCAGCATTAAAATCCAGATAAAATCAGAGTAATGTTCTCTCGTGTCTAGTGTATGAGGGTTTACTTCCCTTTCCTGGGGGGGGGGGGGGGTCCGGTTGGTCCCTTCCAACCTCTTCCAGGTCCTCCTCCTCTGCCCTTACTAGAGGTCTGTGCGTCTCTGCATCATCTGTTAGAATCTAGTCTCACTCTGCAACAGTGGCTTTTAAATAGGGAGAGCCATCCAGCCCAGCACCAATAGCAGCCTGCATAGTCATTAGCTCATGCCCTGCACCTGTTAAACTCACTTGTCCAATTGGAGTCCTCAATGCTGAACTGCTGCCACTGCCACTATAGACGAATCCACAAGAGCACTGGCACTGCGCTGCCATAGCTGCGGTGTCGCTGTACAGAGCGGAAGCCGCTTGACACCGCAGTTATGAATACTGTTCTGTGGATTCGTCTATAGACTGGCTTCCAAAGCACTGCAACTCAAAATGAAATAATAAAGAAAAGCATGCATGCACACAAAATCAAAAGGAATCAACACAAAGCCAGCTATAACACAAATAAATAAGCAGTCTGTCAGCATGACATGATCAAGTAGGGCATTCATTTACAAAAAAAAGGTTAAATATTTTAGATAAGAGGTTTCCACCCGACAAGAGACGATATATAACCCGCCCTGAAAAAAAATGATAAATATACCCGCACTGGAGGAAGGAGGAGTGTCTCCACTCATTACTGCCCATCACTCTGGGATGGAAGGTGTTAGGAATCAATGCTTTATAATGGTGAGTTCACACCCTCCATATATCATGCTCTCTCACACCCCATGGAGACACTATACTGCTGCAGGCAGGCTGCAGACATAAGGCCCACTACTGTCCTTGACGTTGGTGGAGGGCAGTGGTGGAAAAAGTACTCAAGTAAAAGTATCAATACTGCAATGTAGAAATACTCTGTTACTAAAAGTCTGGAATTACAAATTTACTTGAGTAAAAGTACAAAAGTATTATGAAAATGTACTTAAAGTACCAAGAGCAGAAAGTATTCATTATGCAGAATGTCCCATTTCACAAGTTTTCAAATGTATACAAATCTTTTGAAAAAGCAGATCTATAAGCTCACAATGCGTCGCGATGCGACGCATTGTGAGCTTGTAGATCGGCTATTTTCAAATGGCCGAAATGTATACAGGGCTGAAGTGGTTACTGTATGTTTTGTAATAATACTCAAAATCTACAAAGTAACTAGTGACTAAAGTTTTCAAATAATTGTAGTGGCGTAAAAGTACAATATTTGCCTCTGAGATGTCGTGGAGTAGAAGTGAAATGTAATGAAAATTGGAAACACTCCAGTAAAGTCAAAACACCTCAAAATTGTACTTAAGTACAGTACTTGAGTAAATGTACTTAGTTACTTTACACCACTGGTGGAGGGAGCCGGTCAATGCCAGAGGCTCATCCATCCTTCTGCAATGCAGAGTCGTCGCACTGCGGCTTGTAGATAAGGTTAAATAAGGTCAATAAGGTTTGACACATTTTTTTTGACAGGTTTGAGTACTTTTATGCCAGTATTGTATATATTTTTTAACTTTTACTCAAGTCAAAATTTTAACAGAAGGAACTTTATTGTCACATCACAGGTTTAAAGGTGTAAAACAGTGGGTGAAATGTGTTTTTGTGCAAGCTCTACGTTGTTTTTGTTATTTCCATAAGAGAAGGGGAAGAAGAAGAGGCGGGGGGGGGGGAGATCAATAAAGGCCTTCTACTTGGAACAGAGTATTTCTACATTGCGGTATTGCTACTTTTACTTAAGTAAGAAAAGAAAAAAGGGAGTACTTCTTCCACCACCAAATACGGAGGGGCTGCCGAATCGAACAATCGACTGCCTCTTCCGCAACGCTGCGGTGAAATGACTGCTGCCAACGTTGCGTATTTGCTGTTAACCCTAAATTGGAGTTATTTCATTGTAGAATTTGGCAATGAAACCTGCAGGATCAATAGGACATCACACAGCACCCACCCCACCAGGGACGTGCAGGGAATGTTAGAGAGGGGCCAGGGACTGACATTTATAAAAGGCCGGAATTTTAGTTTGACATTTCTAGCACCGGAAACAGCCGATCGACAAGCTCACAACGCGGTGCGCTGCACCGCGTCGTGAGCTTGTAGATCGGATGTTTTCGGCGCACACGTCGCCGCGCTCAACTAAGTAATCAAGCCTTTACCGGAGATGCGGCGTATGGATTTCTACAAAGAGGGCGATTCTCTCAACATGAATTGCTGCATTTCAACTTCAGGAGCGTTTGGAAAAAGGCAGTTCTCTTGAATGCTGCCTTTGGGTATGGCATTCTTCTTTCACCATAGTAAATAATGAATTCATGGTCTGGAGAGGGCACTTTTTACAGATGGGTTAAAAGGGCAAGCTCCCCCTTTGATGTCTATGTGTGCAGGGCTGCAGGCGCCTGAACCCGACACAAAAAGTGTCCAAAAAAAAAAAAAGTCCTTGTGAATATTTCAACTCAACACATGTTCTATACACACGGTATGAATAAAGCATCAAATCAGCACAAAGTTTCACCCGTACGCCTCACTCTGCTGCAGCTTAACTAGGGACCACAATGTAAACACCTAATAAAGTATTCAATCGATCAAAAAGCTAAAAAAAAAATATTGAAATCCATATTTAGAACGAATAACCGACTTATTCTTGCTCATGTAGGTTAATCGAATAAACAAGAAGCCTTTTTTTTTTTTTTATAATTTCATATAATGAATCGACACGAAAAAGAATTACCAGCTCACAATGTGTTGCATCGCGACACATTGTGAGCTTGTAGATCAGCTATTTTTCTTTTTTTGTATAAATCGTTCATTAATCATGTCTCAACAATGTGAAGTCAGTGATGTTGTATGGATCGGAATGCTGGCGAGTCACAATAAGTGATATGAAGAAGATCGATGCCTCCCAAAAACGATGCCTCAGGAAAATCAGCAGCATCTTCTGGCCTGAGAGAACATCAAACGAAGAGCTACACAGGGTGTTCAGAATGGCCCAGGATCGTATCCCAAAGATTGCTTTAGGATGGACTCCTGCAGGGAAAAGGAAGAAAGGTCGGCCCAAAACATCCTGGCGACGTACTGTGACAGCTGAGCTAAAGGAGATGAACCTGATAAGGGGCGAGGCACAACATGCAGCACAAGACTGGTCCTGATGGAGGCAGATCGTTAAAGCCTTCTGTCCCACTAGGGACGACGAAGAGGATTAAGTAAGTAATCATAATCGAGGCAAAGGTTTGAAATATAATGGTGATAAAGTCATAACGCTCAGCCCTAGTCCGAGTCTATAATCACGCCGGCCCCCACTGGCCAGAACGTGATAGAGCGTGTGAACCCTGACAATAAACCATAAAATATATGGTCCATGCAACAGCCAACAAATCACACTTAACTACGTACTTTATAGCTTGGCACGCAGACAGCAGGTAATGACATACGGTACGTAGGCTGTAAGATTTGAGTGTGTGTGTGGGTGAGTGTGTGTGTGTGTCTTTCTCTCTGCAGGGGTCAGATCAATATTTAATCTCATGAGGTGTTTATCATGAGGTGCAAATGACTGATGGGTGGACATCGTATGATCATCATTTAGATTTAAATCACACTACATCAACGGGACAAGGTCCATGCAATCAAACGGAACCTTACGTATACTGGCATACAAATATACACACACACACACACACACACACACACACACACACACACACACACACACACACACACACACACACACACACACACACACACACACACACACACACACACACACACACACACACACACACACACACACACACACACACACACACACACACACACACACACACACACACACACACGTTGACACCCTAGTAACCCAGTAATCCTTAGTCCTATCTGTGTCCCACAAGCAGCTGTGATGCTGATCCCTGGTGTGTGTGTGTGTGTGTGTGTGTGTGTGTGTGTGTGTGTGTGTGTGTGTGTGTGTGTGTGTGTGTGTGTGTGTGTGTGTGTGTGTGTGTGTGTGTGTGTGTGTGTGTGTGTGTGTGTGTGTGTGTTTGTGTGTGTGTGTGTGTGTGTGTCAGTCATCCCAGAAGGGCTTCGACACCAGCTGTGCACCGAGTCTGATATGTCAATAGATTATCGTCCCACGCATGGACGCGCGCGCGGCACAAACTGAAATCATGATATAAGAACCCACACAGAGACACAGAGCACACATGAGCAGACAAATGTGCAAACAAACATCGACCCACTCACTGTCTGCATCCACATTCTATATAATAAGATCGGGTCAGCCGGTTCAACCCACTGGCGCAAAACTAAAAATGATTTTTCTGTGATTTGTTGGTCAATACTTCTGATGGGTTCATGGCTCTCCATAGCAATAAAAAAAATCACCTGCTTGGCTGGAATGACATGAGACTCCGAACCTGTTACTGTACATTGATAAATAACCCCTGCCTGTGTGTGTGTGAATGTACCTGAATTACTATACTTGTAAGGGCCAGATGTCCCCAGAAGTATAGTAGATTTTGAGAACTAAACCAGTGCTTCTCAAACTTTTTCAAGTCAAGAACCCCTAAATTGACATGCATTTGGCCGTGGACGCCCATCTGAAAAGGGTTAGGGTTGGACAGGACTTGGAGTCCTGCCTGATTTACATAGTTGGTGTCACGCACCGAAAATAGCAGATCTTCAAGCTCACAACACAGCGCAATTCTTAGCTTTCTGAGCTTATAGATCGGCTATTTCGGCATTCAAAAATGTGAACAAATGGCAAGTCCTATATAATGTCAATGTTCTCACAAGTGGGCTATAGTAATACAAACGTTTGTCTGTCTGTCTGTCTGCCTGCCTGCGTGCGCGCTTGCGTGCGCGCTTGCGTGCGCGCTTGCGTGCGCGCTTGCGTGCGTGCGTGCGTGCGTGTGTGTGCGTGCGTGCGTGTGTCTGCAGGGGGGTGGCATGCTGTGAGGGATATAAATATGTCTTCATTGTCTTGACAGCACTGCAGACAAGGGTTACACAACTCAGACATCACACCACAACAGGGATAGTGGGAGCCAGTGCACAGCATGGGTGCTTTTTTTGTAATCATGCATGCATAAACGCATTTATGCATACAGTAGCCTACATGTGTGCATGCATACATGCACGGTATACAATATTTGCATGATGTGCACACATTCCTGTACATTTGAGTCTACAGTGCAACAGTTAATCAAATGAATCGATTCATTTAACTACAAAATGTAATCTATTTTAATCAAATAATTGATTTTAAAACCAGTATAATTTACGTTCTCTCCAGTATAAGCCTCTGGACCAGTGGCTTATATCGTCTCTGTCGGGTGGAAACCTCATATGTCCAACACTGTTACTTTTCAGGATTCAAATAAAATAAAATAGCAAAGGTGGCAGATCTACAAGCGCAAAACGCGACGCTTCGCGCCGCGTTTCGAGCTTGCAGATCTGCTGCTTTTGATTGCTTTCTGTGTGACGCTGTAGTATGTTCAAGTCGGGCGTTAATTTCCGAAAAAAACACCTAAAGTTTGAATAATATGGAGATAAGAGTTTTCTGCCCCGGCAGCAACGATATATACTGGGTCGTGCACTGAAAAATTCGATGCACAACTCTGTATAAATCAGCCTTTATTGAAGCCGGAGGAGGCTTTAAGCTCAATAGTCAATGTACTCTGATTCATTCCAGACACACAGAGACACGCATACTGTATATGCAGAGGAAATCAATTAAAGGGATAGTTCACCCAAAATTCATGGATATATATATTTTTTTTTCACATTCATAAGCCAATAATTTGATGACTAGCGGACCGGTAGGCAGTGGTTCCGGTAGGAGACACAAAGGAGACTCTTTGTGTCTCCTACCGGAACCGCTGCCCGTCATCAAATTATTGGCTTAGGAATGCGACAAAAACTAAAAAATATCCATGAATTCAAATCTCCATGGGGTGACTAATCAATAGAAAAAAAGTCATTTTGGGGGTGAACTATCCCTTTAATGCTCATGTACACAAATACATACTGTATACATATTAGGTGCATACACACTGACACCTAAACTACTCTAGCAAATCTGTTCTCAAAGTGGGGTCCTTGGGGGGAGGGGGGTTCTAGGGGGTCCCCAGCAAAAGCAGTTAATGTAGCAATCACAATCATTTCAACCACTTTAACCTTATACTTTGGCTATTCAAAAATAGCAGATATACAAGCTCATAGCGCGGCACTCGGTGCAGCGCTACGAGCTTGTAGATCTGCTATTTTTCTAAAATCTTTGAACACAAATCTTTGCTTCTTGGGAGTCCCAGGCACAACATATTGTCAGATGGGGGTCCGCGGGCAAATATTGATCAATGTGGGGGTCCTTGACATGAAAAAGTTCGAGAAGCACTACTCTAGCAGACCTAGCTCAGTGTGTGTGGGCCAACGCATTTACAAGAACGCTCCTGTGAGGACGGATGTGTCTAGCTTTCCTGTTGTTGTGTTTTTTTCCTCTATACTCCCCAGAGGCTGTTGCTGTGAGTAAACATGTTCTCTCCATGGAATACAGTCATCATTAGAATTTATAGTAGCTCTGAAACTTTTTATTTTATTTCTCCCACAGGAACTCTGTTATAACATTCCCACATTCTTCAATGTTATGGCGTGATGTCATTCTGCCACGCAGAAGCACACGGTATAACCGTATACACTAACCACAAGAGCCTATTAAGAACCATAACCACATCCACATGAACCCTATAGTGTCAATTTTCTGTGCGTGTCATACCGTAGGTAAACATTCAGCGAAAATAGCAGATCTGAGCTAGTATCGGCTATTTTTTGAATAGCAACATACGTTTTTTTAGGAAACTGTTAGGATTTAGAAGACATTAGTACTAGAATCAGCCTCAGGTCATAATGGCTTAAGTGGACAAGCAAACCGTACACTATCAACAACATCCCATCGGTATAATTCATTTCCCAAACTGTACATTATGCATAACATACTAGCCTATCAGTAAACTACATCCAAATGCTATCTAAAAAATGCTATCAGTACAAACCATAACCACTAAATATCGTTGCTGTCGGGCAGAAACCTCTTTTCTCCATATTCTAACTACTAGCTGCTACTTTTGAATGCTTTTGAATTTGAATGCTGAAAAGTAATAGTTTTGGACATATGAGGTTTCCACCCGACAGAGACGATAATATAGGTCTGTAGGGTTTAAGTGGATAAGCGTACACTTATCAACAACATCCCATCGGTATAATTCATTTCCCAAACTGTACAGTATCTATAACATACCATCAGTATAAACTATAATAACCACTATGCTATCCTTAACAGCCCAAATCATTCGGCGCAGCGGTGTGTGTGTGTGTGTGTGTGTGTGTGTGTGTGTGTGTGTGTGTGTGTGTGTGTGTGTGTGTGTGTGTGTGTGTGTGTGCGTGCGCGTGCGCGTGCGCTGCAGTCGGGCTGTTTACAAACAGGCCTATGCCTGTGGATATTATTCAAGAGGTTTTTTTTGCAGTTGTGGAAGGAGTTCTCGAGATTGTTTACTCCGATTGTGATTGAAATGAGTGTCAGCGTTTCAATTAACCAGTAATGCACCTGGCAATCAGGAAAGTTGATTGCGGTGGCCCAGGTTGACGTTATAAGCTATTCAAGGTCACAGTAGTGGATTGTTACGGCCCTGTAGAAGAAATTGGGGCCGCAGGTTGTGTGGCTGTGGGTGCATATCTTCTGTTTACTTTTTTCCCCGCCGTGCCGAAGGTGATTGTAGGTGGAGTGACAGCACCTGGTCGTCGTTACCAATCAGACGGTATTTAGTGTGGTCTTTGGTTTGTTGTTTTGGCCTTGGCCACCCTGACGTCTTATGCTTGAGAATCGCTGTCCGAAACCGATGAGATACAGATACGGGAAAATAAATCGGCGAGCCTTGGTCCAAGACAAAAACATAAAAAGGCCTGCCATCTCCGGTTTACTTCGTGTATCTGTGTGAAGTAGGTCGGCCGCCTTTTTAGGAAACCGGCAGCAGGTTGGAGTCTATTCATTCCAATGGAAGAGTGCAACATGAACACAGCTTTTGAACCATTCTTCAGCCCCCATGGTCACTGAACTAAATATTGGACTAAATCTCTCTGTCCCAGGCAGCAAAACCAGCACCCACTTAGGAGACCATTTGTAATTGGGATGGCGTATCTTCACAAATTAACCATCTTTGCCTTGGTTGCTCCATCCATCTTTGACCTCTGGCATGACTGTCAAAATCATAGACATATAGACGCCTCCTCCGGCTCTGAGGCGTCTGTATCTCGGGCGCGCTTCCGCTTCTGCAGGGCAAGCTGGAAACTTCCACGTGCGTCACAGAAGGGGGGGGGGGGCGTTCGGTAGGCCAATCAGAGGCAGGTGGGGCGGGTCTTTTCTTAAGAGGCAGCCGTGCAGCAACTAGTCAGTTAGACGCGCTGTGATTGGCCAGTAGTCACTTTGAGTGGCAGCTCGCCCTGCGGAAGAGCCTTGTATTGCGATACAGGTCGCTCCAATGAACTGCGGAGGCCAATGAGGTATCTAGGTTTCTATATCTATGGTCAAAATGGCGGGCAGAGTTGAACTTCCAGGTCAAAAGAGGACAGAGGAGCGAGGAGACGTCAGGCACCATACTTGAGATTCAACCCAGGTGTGCCTTCTTCAGGAAGTAAAGTGGTTGATTGGCACAGGCCCAGCAGACCAATCAGACGCCACACGTCTCAGACGGAGACGGGCGGGCGAGTGCACAGCGCGCGCATTATAGTGATAAAATATTTAGACTCGTTTACCTGAAAGTGTTCGCTTTGGTACTTTCTGAAGAGTGCCAAACTAAGCTTTTTATAAAAAGCCACAGTTGCTGACAAAAAAAGTTAGATTCATTTTTGTGTTCAAAATTCAGTTCATTAATTTTCATGTCGCTGTTGACGTAAGTACTTTACTGAAGAGCTGTTTTTAAAGGGTCGTTCGCAGGTCGTATCAGCATCCAATAAAAGCCTCATCCAGCTTCCTTTTAGGAGATGAGTGGTAGTGAAAGCGACAGGAAAGGGACAGCAGCGGTAGACAGTAACAAAGTGCGCTAAATTGAACACGGTACTAAGTAATTTAGCAAATGTCTGACTATACTTCAATATTTGTATTTTTGGATACTTTCACTCCACTACAAAGACAAATGTTGTACTTTTGACTCGACTACATTTCTAGGAAGAGGAAAGAGTACATTATAGATGAACCACTTCGGCCCCATTTCAAATATGGTGAAAATGGCACGTCTACAAGCTCGCCACGCGTTGCGGTGCGACGCTTTGTGACCTTGTTGATCTAGATCATTGGTTCTCAAAGTGGGGTCCGGGGACCCCCAAGCCAAGGATCCTTGGTGGGGGGGTTCCAGGGAGTCCCCAGCTAAAGTAGTTAATGTAGCATCACTATCATTTTAACCACTTTAACCTTTTATACTTTGGCTATTCAAAAATAGCAGATATACAAGCTCATAGCACGGCACCGAGTGCCGCGCTACGAGCTTGTAGATCTGCTATTTTTCAAAAATCTGGAACATTAGTGAACATTTTTACGCACAAATCTTTGCTTATTGGGGGTCCCTGGCACAATATTTTCAGCCCAAATGTTAACCAATTTGGGGGTCCTCGAACATGAAAAAGTTTGAGAACCACTGCTCTAGATAGTGGGATGACGGCTTAAAGCATCTCATCTCATTACTATTACTCTTTTCTTCTGTATCTGCCCTGTGTTTCTGAATGCTGTACTGCCCTTGGCGACTGCATTTCCCCCAGGGGATCAATAAGGTGTCAGTCTGTCAGTCAATCTATCCATCTATTTATACTGTAGATATAAAAAGAACAATGTTATCTACAGAGTACCCCCATCAGTCAGCAACAGGCAGCATTGTCTTTCACAGGAACCCTGCGTCAGACTGTGCTTCCAAAAATCTGCTTTCGCGTATAGACCTGAGGCCGATTCTAAAAACACCTTCTAAATCCTGATTTAAGTATTCTGAAAAACTTCAAATATTTATTCAAAAAAATTAAAAACTATATGTTGCTATATACTGTACATAGCAACAACTACCCTAAAGGGGGTTCCCGGCTTGAAAGGTATAGTTACGTATAGGGGTTCCCGTTCTAAATGGGTTGAAGCACCGTGTTTTTTTTCCGCTTCGTTTTACCGTCCCGCTCACCGCGGTCTGAGTTAGCGAGGCCTTTTGTGGAAAACGTAATCCGTAGCCGAGATTAAAACTGCTACGGGCTTTAATCCTTCCAAGAAAACACGCACGCACGCACGCACGCACGCACGCACGCACGCACACACGCACACACGCACGCACACACACACGCACACACGCACACACGCACACACACACACACACACACACACACACACACACACACACAGTGTAAATCCGGCAGAGGATTCAACGGTGGAGGCAACGTTTAAGTCATTGGTATGTGGAGGATGATTTATCCTTAGTTGCACAATGCGTTGTGCACTTGTAGATCGGCTATTTCCGGTGCGTGACACTATGTGCAACCAAGTATACATATCAGGCACTAGAGCAGTGGTTCTCAAATGTTTTCATTTCAAGGACCCCCATAACTCTGAGAGTGTACAGATTACGGGTCCATTTGGTTCCATCTGTACACTCTCAGAGTTTGAACACCACTGCATTAGAGTGATTTGTACTGTACGTATCAACACAGCATGTGTAGGCAGTGACCATCCGGGATCAGAACAACAAACAAGACAACTTTCGAAAAGATAAGCGATCGTAGAAGCATGAAAAACTCTAATCTTCATGGGAAATCAATAATAGCACAAAAGACAAACTGAAAACGAAGCGAAAATGTTTGTCCCGGGCTGTGAATGAAACGGTACGAAGGCCATGCAGGCAGCAGCACTATAATGCATTATTCAATGGAAGGGATTCCATATTCTGAGTCATAACACTGCTTTCTAGGCTCCTATACAGTATTGTCACGGTGACATGAATGTGCAGTGATATCACGTGAAGTATGTCTAATACAATTACTAATCTTCAGTGTATAAATGAAAGTATATTTCATCGAGGCATATTCCAATCACACACACACACACACACACACACACACACACACACACACACACACACACACACACACACACACACACACACACACACACACACACACACACACACACACACACACACACATAATTTAATTGAAAGGATTTCGATTGTAATGTTGCCATACAATAGCTATGCTTCCAAGTAATTAGCACATTTTTAATCTTCTATTTTTGGCCTTCCATTGACAGTGTTGTGTGCATATATAGTGATGAGTAACAGTAAATATGTTGGAAAGAGATGCGGTGAATGACATGCATCTAAAGTGATGAGGTAAAGGGACCGCCTGTGGCTCCTGGTGTGACTATTGTGGCAGTTCTCGTGGCAGACCCCCAGAACAGTGTTCCTGCCAAGTTTTGGTGACACATATGTGGCCGCCTGGTGTGGCTTTGTCGTGGCAGACCCCCGAACAGTGTTTGTGCCAGGAATAAAGGGGGGGTCCACCGCGCCTCGAGCCTAAATCAGGTTGGTACAGTGCATCTCAGGAGCAGACATATTATAGCTGAATAAAAAGGGCATCGGAGCAACTCTTATGATCTGAGCCTTTTTCTTTAACTCGTTCAATCTAGGAACGCATCTGTGTCATTTTGGATTTTAGCTATAACCGTTATTTAATACTTTGGCTATTCAAAAATAGCAGATATACAAGCTCATAGCACGGCACCAAATAGCAGATATACAAGCTCATAGCACGGCACCAAGTGCCGCGCTACGAGCTTGTAGATCTGCTATTTTTGAAAAATCTTGAACATTTGGGCAAATCTTTGAATATTTAAAGCAAATACTTTGAACTCAAATCTTTGCTTCTGGGGGGTCCCTGGAACAAAATATTTTGAGATGGGGGTCCGCAGCAGAAAACTAGGATTTAGGATTTAGAAGACATTAGCAGAATCCCCAGAAGCAAAGATTTGAGTTACAAATGTTCACTTAAAAAAAATTTGCAAAGATTTTCACGATTTTTCCTAAAATAGCAAGCTCATTGCTCCGCTCTATGGGAATCACCGTGTTTTAATTGATAGCTTTTTCCATCAATCACGCTGTGTTTAATTACAGCAAAGGGGGGGGCTCAATTGTCCTTTGGCCAAATCTCTCATCACGAACACAGTGGGGTCGCACCGGTGACCCAATTTGTGGTCCCAAACTGTCACTTTAGAGACACATGACAGCGGGGCGAGTACTGGCTGCCAATTATCACCTGACTATGCAGATTACACAATGTGGGATCTGAGTGCAAGGTCGAACACTTGTCCACTGTCGTTTGGCTCGTTCGCGGCCGAGTGATGTCGGGCACCTAGGCCACGGAAGATGCCCTGCAAACAGTGGTGGAAAAAGTACTCAAATAAGTAAAAGTATCAATACTGCAATGTAGAAGTACTCTGTTACAAGTAAATGTCCTTAGTTACTTTACACCACTGACTAGAAATCATCTCCTAAGAGTGAAACCATACACATTTAACCCATTGAGACCTGAGGCCGATTCAACAAACGTCTTCTAAATCCTAACAGTTTTCTGAAAAAAACCTAGCTTGCCATATCAGTGGTGCTCAAACCTTTTCACGTCAAGGACCCGCACAATTATATGCATTTGGCAGAGGACCCCCATCTCACAACATTTAGTTCCAGAGACCCCCCAGAATTAAATATTTGAGTAAAAAATGTATGCTTGAAAAAATATATTATATTCAAAGATGGCCGATGGGTTGGGGGGGCGGGTCGTTTACTGACTGATGAGTCAGCAGCGCAACACATACAGCCCCGGGTTCAGCCGACTATCTCGTCCCCTCAGGCTATACGGGGCTATTTAAATTATGCAATTTCAACTTTCATCGTGCACTGCAGCAAGGCAGTGCGGAGTGAAAGTTGAAAGTTACGACTCCCTATACCCTCCTCAAAAAAAAAAAACATAAAAGAGCACCTGTCTGCAATTTGGACCTGGACCCACCTGGTTATATTAGTTTGGGATTTTTTTCTCAATTCAGTTTTAATTCGTTTCTAGAGCGGATTTGCTAGTTTTTATTTGTTTTGATTCTTGATAATGCTAATATAGTTTGTTAGTTTTTATTAGTTTTAGTTTTTTCATACTTTCTTCCCTTTTCAATCCTGCACCAAATAAACAAATGAGTCAGGTGCAGGATTGAAAAGGGCCAGAGTAAGTATTGTGTAATAAAAACTCAAGAAAAGATAGCATCTAAAAAATATATTCAGTTACAGATTAAGAAACGGAATACAGTTACGAAAACGAAGGGCCTTTTATCTACCATTTCACGCAGTTCTTTTTTGTTATTTTTTTAAACACACAAAACAGTTTCAGTTAGTTATCTTTTTTTTTTATTTTTTTTTTTTAGTTAACAAAACAGTTTTTTAAGTTTAAGTTTTTGTTATTTTGTTAGTTTTTGTTTTTTACTATAATAACCTTGCCTGGACCCCACTGTTTTTCTGTAAATTGACGATCTCTTCGATTAATTCCTTTTTGCATTATTGTTTAACTGTAACTTTTTTGCAAACTGTTAATAAAGTATTCAATCAATCAAACTGGAAAGGGTTTGATTCTTTTACAGATGATGGATTGACCATCGAGCTGTGGGACAGCTGTCACTCATTATTTTATTCGGTGACATTGGTTAGTACTATACGTTCGTGTTTGACATGAGGTTAGTAAGATTTGACTTTTATAAAAATACACAAAAATGCTTTGTTTTTGGCTTCTATTGTCTCCATTATGACCACGGATATGCTCTAAAGGTGTGAAAAACATGTTTTTTTTATTTTGGCTCGTCTTTAAAAGGTCTAGCTGTTAAAAGGACAGCCAGGTTAAATGCCACAGGAAAGGGCATACGAAACACACACTGGAGACTCAACACTGGCTGTGTATGGAGTTGGAGTGCAACACGTGTGTGCCATGTTAACATACATAGTATACGGCATGTTGTGACAGCTAAAGGTCAAATGCCACAGCATATGTCATGCATGTTTGCAATGAAAATATACTGTGTACGGTCATGATGCACAAGGAACATTCTTTCTTCTTAACCCATTAAAACCGGGAACGCATCTGCTGTGTAACCACTTTAACTATTATTTTATACTTTGGCTAATCAAAAATAGCAGATATACAAACTCGTAGCGCAGCACCGAGTGCCACGCTATCTGCTATTTTTGAAAAATCGTGAAAATGTTCGCAAATCTTTGAATATATATATATTTTAAAGCGAACATTTTTTATTCAAATATTTGCTCCATGGGGGTCCCTGGAACAACCTATTTCGAGATGGGGGTCAAATACATATCGTTTTGGGGGTCCTTGACATGAAAAAAGTTTGAGAACCACTGATATTATAGCTTTTAGAGAGCCATGTTGATGACTCATCGTTTCCTGGTGGCAGACTGGCAGCGCTGATTGTGGAGCTTGTATCGATACTAAACTCGAATGATATTTGTGGTTTTGAAAACAACATGTGAGTAAAAGGGAAAAAAGGGGCAATGACGTTAGAAGCAAATTTCAGCGTCTCTTCCACTACAGTACAGTACATACATAGAAAGTTTAAAGATAGGGTTAGTGATATTTGGTTAGAACATCCTTTTTGTTAAAAGGTTAATAGGTTAAAGCACTATATTCTGATAGTAATCATTGCTATAGTGTTTGTTCAGTAACAGGGCTCTTCCCGTCTCTCCAGCTCTTTAATAAATAAAACAGAACATAAAAAAAAAACTGTTAAGATTTAGAAGACATTTGTAGAATCCCCCAGAAGCAAAGATTTGAGTAACAAATGTTCGCTTTAAAAAATATATATTTAAAGATTTGCACATATTTTCATAATTTTTCAAAAATAGCAAATCTACAGTACAAGCTCATGAGCATATATCTGCTATGTTTGAATAGACAAAGTTTCTCGGTCTTATAATGGGTTAAGCCCTGCGAGCCGCGGGGCTCTCAGTCTGTCTATCTGTCCGTGTATCTCTTTGTCCCCAAACAAGATATCTGGGAAAACTAATGGCTGGATTGCCATAGAATTCTCTTGTGCACAATCATGCTTCCCAGAGAATGAATGAATTCAATCAATCAAACAAACAGTCAATAATTCCATTTGCAAACTAGACCAGTCTACTGGCCAGCTCACCATGAAACATAATAAGCACATGCTTCCTGGAGGATGCACCCATGGCCTTTACAATTATGTGTTAATCCTTCCAATAGATACAAGTTTTGAGTTAGATATTAGGTATTATCTATCTCTCTCTCAGTGGTTCTCAAACCAGTGAGAACTGGTTTTATATAAAAAACAGTTTATATTTATTTATCAACCATATGTATCTAGGTTCATGCATATACAGTATATATGCACTTAGCAATGTATGTATGCATAGATGCATACTGTACATAAATGCACATATATCGAGGCCAAGAGGGCAACATCTAAGACACAGCAACCAATACATATTTCAACAGTATACACAATCCTCGAGGCTGCTTTGACAGAGATTGTAGCCTACGGTGCAGCGGTCCTAAGATATCTCTAACATTGCAGACGTGTCAAAATTTCACACTTTCTCAAGCTCATTTCTGTGATACCCTGTCAGTGGGAGGCTATAAGGCGACCTCTCTTCATCGCAGCTTCAAGTTTATTCTTTTAATTCGACAAATATACGACGTGTTGAACGATGCGTGCGTCAGTATTGATACAACTAAATGGGTTTGGTTTTGAACAGACAGCATGTTGAAAGGCAAAGGGTTTCTTCATTAACTTTTTTCCCCAGACATTAAAAAGCTTTATGTGCTAATAATAGCTGAAAAACTCTTAAGTGGCACCTAATCCATTTAGACCGGGTAAGTGTCATTTTTTGATTTCTTTGGCTATTCAAAAATAGCAGATATACAAGTTCATAGCGCGGCACAGAGTGCCGCGCTATGAACTTGTAGATCTGCTATTTATTTTTTTAATCGCAAATCTTATATTCAAAGATTTTGCAAATCTTTGAATATATATACATATATTATTCTTTTTATAAAAAAGAAAAATCTAAATATTTTTCAAAAAACTTTTAGGATTTAGAAGACATTTGTAGAATCGGCCTCAGGTCTTAATGGGTTAACCGCTCTCATCCTTAATCACACACTCAATCCTGCATCAAGCACAGGCTCAAATTCCATTCATGTTTCCCATTGTCCATGTTCGTTCACGGCATGCTGCAATTTGACTTCATACTCTGGTATTTTACCTTGACTGATTGATTACTGTATCTCTACTCTAATTGTACTCTTAACAACAACAACAACAACAACAAAACAATGTTTTAAATACACTCTGACTGCACAATAGAAGCACAATAGATGCTCCCTGGAAGCGAGAATAATATATCAATAATAGCACAAAAGACAAACAGAAATCGAGAGAATCGTTTTTCTCCCAGGCTGTCATGAAACGGTGTGAAGGCCAGGCAGCAGCTCTATTACTTTACACATTGAGTCACAACACTGCTGTCCTAGACACTATTTTCATAGTTGCATCGCTTATTACGCCATTGGCCCCCATTGTTAATACAATTGACGCTTTCTTTGTGTATACAATGAAATTACACTTACACAAGTCCACTCCCAGCTGTGACTGCCATCAGAACAACAAACAAGACAACTTTGGAAAAGATAAGGGACCGTAGAAGCGTGAAAAGACTCCCAAGAAGATAGCAGATATACAAGCTCATAGCGCGGCACCGACTGCCGCGCTATGAGCTTGTAGATCTGCTATCTTCTTGGGAAATCAGCAGCACAAGAGAGAAACAAAAGTGTAAAGAGGATTCAACGGCATGTGGCAACATTTAAGTAAATGGCCTGAGAAGAATGATTTATACTTTGGCTGCGCTTCGGTGTAGCAACGCGTTGCGTTGTGTGCTTGTAGATCGGCTATTTCAGGTGCGTGACACTGTGTCCAAACAGGTATAAGTCAGGCACTAGAGCAGCGGTTCTCAAACGTGTTTTTTTTAGAACCATTTCAAGGTCTCCCATAACTCTGAGAGTGTACAAATGGACTCTTGTGGACCCAAATGGACCCAGATGGAACTAAATGGACCCGTTACGGGTCCATTTAGTTCCATCTGTACACTCTCAGAGTTACAGACATAAGGATCCATTTGGAACCCCCTCATGGAACCATGAGGGTCCCTGGACCCAACTTTGAGAACCACGTGCATCAGAGTAACTTGTATGTACAGTATGTACAAAGATAAAATGCGTAGGCAGTGACCATCCGGGATCGGAACAACAAACAAGACAACTTTCGAAAAGATAAAGCGATCGAAGAAGCATGAAAAACACTAATCTTCGATCGTAGAAGCATGAAAAACACTAATCTTCATGGGAAATCAATAACAGCACAAGAGACAAACAAGAGAAAAATGTTCTCCCGGGCTGTGAATGAAAACGGTGTGAAGGCCATGCAGGCAGCAGCTCTATAATGCATTATTTAATGGAAAGGATTCCACATTGAATCACATCAGCACTTCTTTCTATAGGCTCCTGTACGATTATTAATGTGTTGACACCCGTGTACGTGACATGGCAGTGATTGTCACTGTGTCAAAGGAGACTTTGGCGTGTTGCATCATGCTACTGAAACATTGAGCAGTGTGCCCGTAGCCAGTGGTGTAAAGTAACTAAGTACATGTACTCAAGTACTGTACTTAAGTACAATTTTGAGGTATTTTTTACTTTACTGGAGTACTTCCAATTTTCTGTACTTTTACTTGTACTCCACTACATCTCAGAGGCAAATATTGTACTTTTACTCAACTACAATTATTAGAAAACTTTAGTTACAGTTTACAGATATAAATTATTACATGATAAAACATACATTAACCACTTTAGCCCTATTTTATACCTAGGCTATTTGAAAATAGCCGATCTACAAGCTCACAACGCGTCGCGATGCGACGCGTTGTGAGCTTGTAGATCTGCTATTTTCAAACATTTTATTACTTTTACTCTTTGTACTTTAAGTACATTTTGATACCAATACTTTTGTGCTTTCACTCAGGTCAATTTTGAATTCCGGACTATTATTTGTAACTTTTTTAACTACTTCTACATTGCAGTATTTGATACTTTTACTCAAGTAAAACATTTGAGTACTTTTTCCACCACTGCCCGTAGCACAGAATTGTTTAGTGCATGCCACACAACCTATATCAGTGGTTCTCAAACTTTTTCACGTCAAAGACCCTCAAAATAATATGTATCTGAAATACAAGATTTGTGTTATCAAAATGTTTCAAAACAATTCACTTTTTTGGAGTTTGTTTGGCCTAATTACAGGGTTATGAGAAGGCACTGGCACCCTCCACTGTCTGGAACAGGATGTTCTACTGATAATTTGGCCAGTGTTGCATTCAAATTATTAATATTGTTGTGTGTGTGTGTGTGTGTGTGTGTGTGTGTGTGTGTGTGTGTGTGTGTGTGTGTGTGTGTGTGTGTGTGTGTGTGTGTGTGTGTGTGTGTGTCAGGGTACGTCTCACACCGGTGTAAGAACCACTGGCTGCAGGCTTTAAAGCAGTGGTTCTCCAACATTTTTATGTCCAAAGACCCCTAAAATTGGCCAGACGTACTACAAATTGTTCATAATCTAAGACTTTTCAAAGATTTTCAAAAATAGATCTATACAAGCTCACAACGTGATATGACACAGGTCTCGTGAACAACTTAGCCTTGCCTACTTGTTGTCAATTATTTGTGCGAGCTCTTGTTTTATTGGATCTTGGTTATTTTGATAGACTTATTGGTTTTAGCTCTTGCTCATTTGATTTTCCTATTTGTCTCATCTGTCTAAGAAAGTAGGTAGCTGATATATTGCACTTTTACCTTAGTGCTAGGTATACTCTTAGTTGCTTGTTTTAGAAGAAAATGCACTTTCGGTGATTAGTAGTTTTCTTGCCTACCTATGTTGAATGCACTTATTGTAAGTCGATTTGGATAAAAGCGTCTGCTAAATGACTGTAATGTAATGTAATGTAATGTAATGTCTCAACACGCACTGCTCAGCACAGTGTGGGGTACTGTAGACGGCAGCAAAAAAATGCAAATATCTCGCGATGCAATTTAGATGCCATGCAAGAGAGCATAGCGTGCACAGAATGTAACACAAAAGCCAAAGGGGGTAGGAGTAGGAGGATGCTACACCACCGGACCAATCTGGAGCACACGTTAATTGAAAGGATTCCGCCGACCTTATGCGTTTGTTTCGTCGGTCGATGGTATGTGTGCGTGTGCCAGTGGGATGGTAATTATGTACAGTGCAGGGTTTTTCTTTTTTCATTTTCTTTCCACAGGACCCTGCAGGAGAAGTATACTGTAGCATGCCAGAAACCCAAAGCACGCTTTTAATTTGAGGGATTCCACAGTCGCATTCCAAGTGCTGATATCATAGAAAGGGGGTGATGAAAGATGAATGAATAATACATATTACATTCATCTATACGTTCACAGCATAGAGTTAAAAATAAGGTTCACAGTCACCAATATTATTCAATGCTTTGTTTTGGGTGGCTGTTAAGGGGATAGCGGGGTGCTTCCCATATCTGTCTCTCTGCTCTGAAGACTGTCAATTAACTCGTGTTATAGGTCCATGATTAGATGATTTGTGAACTCGAAAGACAGCACTCATAATATTACGAGATATGCCCAGCCAGCGCAATAAAACAAATGCTCAAAACCGTAAAACAAAACTGTCTAAACAACAATAAAACAAAGGACAGAATGTCAAATAATAAATTTCCATATCCTAGAAGACTTTGAAAAGACTTTGAAGAGTTTGGAATTCGTCTGACACCTAATGTGCTGCGAGTGTCTCCTGGGAGGAAATAACAAATGCAGTTACGTTTGGCACTGGTCCAGCGTTTCTCCTTGTTAAACCCAGTTCATAAGCAAAATGAATACGGCAAAATCATCTATGCAGATGGACTGTCCATCTGCATAGATTATAGTATAGTTTATCCATCATGGGCACAGAAAATGACTGCTGCATAGACCTCACATATAGACGGCCATCTGCTCAGGGTTTACTTATGGGTCCACGCAAAAAATATAGCGGACCCTATAAGCAGATGTTCGCCTAGCAGGCCCGCACAGCAGTCATTTTATTCGTGTCCGTGCATACCATAGAGTTATAATATAATCTAGAGGGCGGACTGCCCCGCCCCCCAGCTATTAATTTCAATGAAAGTTTCTCAGTGGCGTTTGAAGCACCCGGAATTAAGTCTGCCTTAAGTACCAATATTGGAGCCAATATCGGAGCCAAGCCAATCGAGCAGGCCATAGAGTTGTGAGCAGGGGCACTAGGGTTTCAAACAGTGGTGGATTCAAGTACTTTACTTAAGTACAATTTTGAGGTATTTGTACTTTACTTGAGTATTTCCAATTTTACTTCTACTCCACTACATCTCAGAGGCATATATGCTAACAATTATGCGTTGCATTAGGTATGAGTAATTGTATGCATAAAGCATAATGTGGTCCATTGGAAGATCAAACAATGGTTTGAAAGGCAAACAAATGAAAATCAAATAAAAGTAAAACGATCAAATCCTACTCTCCCATTGCCTTTGTGAATACAGTATATACATCAAACACAAACACACTATGTACTTATTCAAGCCTTTTGCTAGCCGTCTCATAGTACATGACACAATGGGTTCTTCCTAGAGGAGTACAAGAGGTTTTCCCTATGAAGGCTTTGAGCCTGTAAAGTCTGCAAACAAACACATGCCTCTGTTTGCAGCATGCTTACTAAGCTAATTAGTGATAAACAAGAAGCTAGTTCACCATCAGACTTCCCTTTCAAGTTTTTTTTGCATCTCACAGTGAAAGACGAACAACAACAACAAATCTTTTGCATCCGACACCAAAACTTTGGCAACGGTTGTATGCAAACATTTCATCATTATGGTGCATACCCAGATAGCAAAATATGGTTATTCAACGTTGAATTATAGTCGTTAGGGTTGATTTTTGGTTACGATTGAAGACTGATGGTTTTTCAACATTGAATCACTGTTGTATTGCAGTGCAAAATTCAATGATTGAAATGCCAACATTGAATCAGCGTTGAATCTATGGTGCAAATTCAATGATTGAAATGCCAACATTGAATCAGCATTGAATCTATGCTGTTTGCCTTTTTCTTTTCTTTTTTCTTGATGGGGGGAGGGGGGGAGGCACACCCCTCCTCACACCCCCCCTCCCCCCATTTAATGATTGAAATGACAACATTGATTCAACGTTTTATCCATGCAGTTTGCCGTTTTCTTTTCTTTTTTTCTTGTTGGGGGGAGGGGGGGCAACCCCCTCCTCCCCCTCCCCCCTCCTCCCATTTAATTATTGAAATACCAACATTGATTCAATGTTGAATCTATGACATTTGCCTTATTCTTTTTTTGACGGGTGAGGGAGGGGGGATGCCTTCGCCTCCCCTCCCCTCCTCCCCCTACCTTCGCTAACCCTAACCTTAGCTGCCCTTGGGTTAGGGTTAGCCTTCTGGAGCCCATGGAGTGAATCCGAAATCAGATTCTCGATCAGTGCGTGTCCGATTCGCCCAATATAAGTTTCCTTCCACACAGACCTACGGTTTACAACCTAGGCTCTTAATTGCCTAGTGCAGCGATTCTCAAACTATGGGTCGCAACCCAAAGTGGAAGGAAAAAAAGACGATGTCCTTCACTCGGATTTTACACCAGGCAGTCGTTTGTGTATTTGTCCTGTCTCGCGCATCAACTGAGGCCGATAGGCTGTGCTTCAATACACATCATGCATGTATAATTTGGGGGGGCTGCGTCCACGACCAACGTGAAACCTCTCTCTCTCTCTCTCTCTCACACACCCCGACACCACACACACACACCCCGACACGACACTGACACTGCACACAATGCACACAGCGTAGCAACAACACAGGAGGACACAGATGATTTAGCTGAGCTCTTCAAAACGATTTACTTAGTCCGTAAGCGAGAGGGTACAAAATACAAGAACCGCGGATCCATGTGGTTTCATCTGTAGCCCTCGCACGGAGTTTAACTTAGACTGCGTCGTAACGTTACCGTCAGACAACAATTACAGACAACCAGAGACCACCAGTAGCCTACTACCAACAGCTGCACCGCTATGTCGGATAAAGAAATGATGTGGTTCTAGCGAGATATTTTGGGGGCGGTTTGCTGGGGTCGCCAAAAGATTTCCCTTATTATATGGGGTCGTGGTATGAAAAAGTTTGAGAACCCCTGGCCTAGTGTTACCGCTTCACTTCAACATGCTTTAACTTGATAATGTATTACGGGCCCATCTTTTGATATGTTGTAGAGCTTGTCCATGCGAACACGTGGATATGTGTCTAATTTCTTTGACACTTTTATGGCGAAGATCTCCACTTTCACTATGGTCCTAAGAATCTAAAACCCTAAGACCATTTTGAGTGGTCTTAGGGTTGAATGGTCTTGTAGTGTCTTACATGGACGTGTTTCCCAGAGGAAAGCATAAGAATGCGATTCAACTTCCCTAGGCTCTAGGCCTACTAGGCCTAGGGAACCAGCTTAAAGTTGGGGTGCCTGCGACCTTATACAGGGATTTTAATTCAGACCTCAATAGCTTCGACTACATACCTGGACAAGGAAAGTGGTGCTGTGAGGATATTATTTTTTGATTTTCGAAGCGCCTTTAACACCATACAGCCCCCCCCCCCTCCTTCCCCTTCTGAAAGACAAACTGAACAGCATGCATGTTGGCCCACACCTTGTGTCCTGGATCATGGACTACCTCACTGACAGACCACAATACGTCAGGTTGAGGGACTTTACATCTGACACTGTGACCTGCAGCACAAGAGTCCCCCAGGGGACTGTGCTGGCCTCCCTTCTCTTCACCCTTTACACGGCAGAGCTCAGACACTGCACAGAGATGTGCCACCTGCAGACAGTAATGTAAAGTATACATAATAATAGTAATAATAATATTAATAATAATAATAAAAAAATAATAATAATACATTTTATTTATAGCACACTTTACATTTTTGGAAATCAGGTTAAAAAACAACAGGTTAAAAAACAAAAGGCACAAAAATGTTAAATGTTTTTACATGATGTGAACATCATCATTAATATCAGTTATTATTATCATTATTAATTTTATCCTTCAACTTCAGCCGATCTACAAGCTCACAACTTGCAGATCGGCTGTTTGCCTCTTTCTTATATTATTTGAGAATTTAGCCAATGTTTGACAATTTTCTTTTTGTATAGTTTGTTGATTACTCTTGATGCAGCAATGGTCTTTTTATTTGCTATATTTTTACTTTTTCATTTATTAAAAAGGTTACTTAAATTGTCCCTTCACTGTCATCTGGGGACCCCCCCCCCCCCCCCCCCCCAGAAAAAAAAATCATGTGGGGACCCCTGGCTGGTCCCGATCCACAGGTTGAGTACCACTGACCCAAAATTGCGTCAACATTACAAAGGGGTTAGGCGGAGGCGGAGCTTATCCGTTTTGAACACACACTCAGACGGACCGGGGAGCTGCAGGAAGTCGAACTAACGGCTCAGGAGGAGCGAACCTTACAGACATGGATGTTTCCATGCTTCTAATCTACTATAACAGGTAAATTGAATTAGTTTATGGAATTAAAATGTTGTCCAACTTGTTAGTTCATGACCGTGGCGTGTATTTGCCCGAGTATAGCCCTGAAACATGACTGTCATATATGATATGATAGTCATGACGAAACTTCAACCTGGTGTTTGCACTTTCAACTTTACGGTCCTTACATCTAAATAAACGTTCAGATTTCAAATATAAAGTGCTTAACCCATGGCCACGGATGTTACAATTATATATGGTATCTCAGAAGTACCCGTATTTTCCGTATTGTTTAATAAAAAGCATTTTCATCCGATCGATGGCCATTTCCTCATAGAGTTATAACGTATGTAGAGTGCAATACACTTCCCAACCGATAGGGTCACAGTTAGCATATGGCGAAAAACCTAAGAAAATGGCCACCGATCGGATTAAAATGCTTTTTATTGAACAATACGGAAGATACGTGTACATCTGAGGGTCCGTACATACTTGTAACATTCGTGGCCATGAGGTCAGCACTTTATATTTGGAATCTGAACGTTTATGTGGATGTACGGGCTATAAATGGAGAAAGTGCAAACACTAGTTTGCAGTTTATCCATGACGCTCGTGATCCATGACTATAAGGCAGGCCTGACTCGCAAATTTTGAAACTAGTCGTTGGTAGAAACATATTTACACATGATTAAAATATAATTGTATCCAAGTGATGTTTATAATTAGTAAATCAATAAGTCTGATTAAGTACTTTAGCCCTATTTTATACTTTTGTCGTACAACAGCGTTGCTTAAAAAAATCGCCAATCTACAAGCTCACAACCTGTTGATTTTACTATTTTTATTAAGAAGAAAACCCCGACTGGATCTGTGGATCCGGATCTTCAAATAGTAAAATCAGCAGGAAGTTGACATTTTTATTCAAAAAATAAACAGTACTGGGTTTGGTGATGTTCTATATTGTCTGAATTAGCTTTGATTGTGTTTGTTTATGTGCTAAAATAGTGACTTTGAGAGCTGTTTCAGCGTACAATGTAAGTCAATGAGGAGCATATTTTGAATGATCAATTTCTAATCAATGGAGCAATTATATTTGATTTCTTGTCCTCCTTTGGAGTTACATCATGGCAAGGTAAATACACAACACAAACCTCTACCAAAGTGGTCTTACCCTTTTAAGCACTATCGCTTTAAACATGGAAGCCATGCCAGAACCACGCAATTTAAAAAACATAATTTACCATTATAAATCCTAACCAAACAGTAAAGAAATACCACATCACACTGGGCAGAAAAAAGTGTTACACTGGCATTCACCTCATTAGAGCTATTTGGATGCAGTAACCTATGTTAAACCTATGTTAAATCTGTGCTCCTTCTCCAGGTGTTTTTGGGTCTTCCTCTGCTCCGTTTGCCTGGTGCGTTCCATGTTAATGTTTAATTATTGCTGTTTTGTTTCTCCTGAATGTGTGACTAATCCTGCTCCACTTTCTCCTTATCAGCTGTACCTCCACTGTTAAGTTTCTAAGATACAAAGTCATCCCTCCATAGACTGCCCTATTCATGATAATTAAAACTTGTATCTGATTGCATTTAATGGCATTCTCCCACTATGCTTTCAAAAACTAAATGATAAAACAAATGTCATTTATCTATAGACACAGGTATCTGTACACCTTCACTTGTCTTTATGAGGGGATCTACTAATATTTCCTATAACTAATTAATTAAAGTCTAACACATCAATCTTCTTCTTCTTGCGTATGTCATCAGATCCTCAGCTCCGTTGCAGCAAGCCAGTCCAGCGTCTCGTCATCCAGGTTCATCAGGCCTAGGTCGCCATGTGGTGGGCGGTGTTTCGGGCAGCTGGTCATGATGTGTTCCACAGTCTTTAGGGGGTCTCCAGGTTCACAGTGGGCACTGTCCGAGAGGCCCCACTGTTGCATTGCTTCACCGAAGCATCCCACGCTTGTCCTCAGGCGGTTGAGGGTTGTCCACTGCTTACGGGGCAGGTGCTGGCCAGGGACATCTGTGGGATCCTCGATGTAGTTGTGAAGCCTAGATGGTTCTGCTGCTTTCCACTGTTCCCTCCACCTTGCCTTGCTAGTCTGCAGTCTAACACATCAATGTTAGACTGTTTCTCTTCAAACAACATCAACACTTCACTGATACTCTTGGTAAATAAGTTTGCTATACTATTTGAAAATGGTGCCAACATGACAACTGTTTAGTTCAGGACATGGCTATGTTTAACAACGTGATACACTATCTGGTCATAATAGATCTTGGGATAACAACTCTACTTTCAAGCAGACAGAATGTTTACAGCTGTCTAGATGTACTTAAATCATTAATTGATCTGTTAATTATTTATGCGTGTACAGTATTTACAGTCTGTTCTTTCTATTGAATATAGTCATTCCAGAATTTTACTTCCCCTTAGTGGGTGTGTATTGTGTTTTCTACCATATAAAAAGGCGACATTTGACATGTAATTGTGGTTGTGGTTGTTAGGACACCGATGACCTTCCAGACATGTCCCACCTCTCCATTGGGATCCTGACCGTGGTTCCTGAAGACAGCCCGGCTTCTCCTCACTCACTGCACTTGGACTCTTCACTATCATGCATCGTCTTGGAAGGTACAACAGTGATGACCTTCAAAGTCTCCCACATGCCATCTGCCTACTGTTTGGACTGATTTACGCACTGAATTTGGAGTACCCCAAATCAATGAAGAACACCTTTGATTTTATTCAAAGAGTTCTTCTCTCACTTGGACATAAATCCCTAAAACCCAAAATACAATCTCTCAAAAACTGATGGAGTTAGTGATTGTTAAGATTAGAATAACCACTGGATTAATGCAGGCACTTTGATTGTTTAGCTTTGAATAACCATCAATTTAATGCAGACACTTTAATTTTGATTGTTACGGTTATAATAACCATTGATTTATTGCACTCATTTTGATTTTTGTATTGCTAAGGTTATAATTGAATATAAATTGAATTTATTTGTGACTTGTATTACATTCCACATTACTTTTGATTGGTCTATCTAAAATCCACAATGCATTGCATAAAGGCATAGCTATTTTTTAAAGATCTTTGACAGACTACAAACTAAGGTTACTTTTCTATGTCTCTGCAACCTTGTGATACCTTCTACCCCGATTTACAGCCATACCCTCCAGCCTCTTCTACACAGGCCTGCCGACCTGTTGATGAGGTATGTTTTCTTTAGATTTAACCCATGTAGACCTACAAGCTCTTAGCACAGCACTCGGTGCTGCGCTATGAGCTTGTATAGTAGCCTATAGTTTTGATGATTTTTGACCAAGTACAATTAAGGGCCTTTTGTCTTTTCTGCACAGCCGTATGCAGCTACATATATGGACTTGGATCAGTGGAACCAAGAAACACCCAGTGTACTGCAACCTCCATCTCCGTCCAGTGATGCTCCAGTAGAAGGTGTGGTTCCTCAGCTAAGTGTCAGCAGACTTGGCACTGTTGTCCTTCAAATTCAGGATTCATAGATGAGTTTTGCTTTTTTTTAAAAAACTTTTCTTTACAGTTTTTGACGTGCTTTCAATCTTTCTAGGTCAACCAAATCCATCTGACCAGAGCATACCAGAGGGTCAAGGGTGGCAGCCTTGCGACTCTTGTCGGTCTGAGGTGGAGAAGCTCCAGCTCCAGTTGAGGAGGATAACCACTGTGCTCTCCAGTATCAGTACGTTTTATTGCCTGTAATGTTGCAGTTTTCAGTTGTCTGCTAATTTCTTTGTCTCACTTGAAACTTTACTTTATCCTGTACCTCTTTTGTGAGTTCTCTGACATGACTGGAAAACATTGGTATCCCAAAATAAAACTGTTTTCTGTTTACTGAAGAGCTGGGGAGATCGACCCCTGCTACTGAACAAATACTCATCAATGACTGCTATCAGAATATACTGTAGAGCTTTGTAGAACAGTACTCAATCTTATTGTTTTACAAATACACTCAGTAGACTCAGATTTTTTTGTCTTTGTTCTAGGCTCTGAGAAACTAGACGCACTGAAGGGCTTTATCACCCTGGTCGGTGACCTAGAGTCTGGAGTGTCCAGTCTCGGGCAGCAGGAGCTATATCCAGGTATGGATGTATACGTTTGCCATACATTTCACACTGAACCTGACGTTCTTGGTAGCGAGTGATCCGTGTTGTGAGCTGCAACTAGATAGTGAAGTTTTCAGAAGGTCACAGTTGTCTGTTTTCATGGTGCACTGAGCGCAGAAAGGGGTCAATGTAGCTGATGTCTTAAAATGCAGTTTGTTAATTGCTCGCTCTCTATTCACAGGCTGTGGACAGATGATTTCATCTGTGCAGCTGGCAGCCATACACCAGCGTGCCAGGAAGGACTGCAAGAGGCTATTCCACGCCTTGTTCGAGGTGTTCTTCACCCATGAGGAGTGCCGCAATGCCGTCGTATACGGAAAGCATGGTGTCATCCCAGAGGGGAAGAACAAACTGGATGAGGCGAAGAGGCACTGTTCAGTAAGTATTTGTCACACCACTAGTTCCTCAGAGTAGTGTTATAGATGGCCAGTCAGTGGAGTTGGTAACCACTTATAGACAGACATGCAAAAGTGTCACTTTTCAGCTACAGTCACCTTTTTGAACTCAAATAGGGCAATTGTGTGACACCTGACCCGAAAGAAAACAACATGTTGTCACCTTTTTCACCTCGGGCTGTTTGCATGCCTGTGTATACCACCTGTATACCACCCATAGACCACCTATAGACCACCTGTATACCACCTGTATACCACCTATAGTCCACCTGTATACCACCTATAGACCACCCGTATACCACCCATAGACCACCTAGAGACCACCTATAGTCCACCCGTATACCACCTAGAGACCACCTGTATACCACCCGTATACCACCTGTATACCACCTATAGACCACCCGTATACCACCCATAGACCACCTAGAGACCACCTATAGTCCACCCGTATACCACCTAGAGACCACCTAGAGACCACCTGTATACCACCTGTATACCACCCATAGACTCACCTCTTCAGACTCCACCTCAGCCCGTAGCACTTGCCCTCCTAGCCTTGATGACCTTGCAGGATTATGCAAAGGACAGATACCAGGTCATTGTTGACCTGGCATCCTATAAATGCTGAGTCCACCTAGAGTCCACCTAGAGTCCACCTCTAGACCACCTGTATACCACCCGTATACCACCTGTATACCACCTAGAGACCACCCATAGACCACCTAGAGACCACCTGTATACCACCCATAGACCACCCGTATACCACCTAGAGACCACCTAGAGACCACCTAGAGACCACCTGTATACCACCTGTAGACCACCTGTAGACCACCTGTATACCACCCGTATACCACCCATAGACCACCCATAGACCACCTGTATACCACCCGTATACCACCCGTATACCACCCGTAGACCACCTATAGACCACCTGTATACCACCCGTAGACCACCCATAGACCACCTATAGACCACCTATAGACCACCTGTATACCACCTCTAGACCACCTGTATACCACCACCTGTATACCACCCGTATACCACCTGTATACCACCCATAGACCACCTGTATACCACCCGTAGACCACCTATAGACCACCTGTATACCACCTCTAGACCACCTGTATACCACCACCTGTATACCACCCGTATACCACCTGTATACCACCTATAGACCACCCGTATACCACCTAGAGACCACCTAGAGACCACCTGTAGACCACCTGTATACCACCTAGAGACCACCTATAGTCCACCTGTATACCACCTGTATACCACCCGTATACCACCTATAGACCACCTGTATACCACCTAGAGACCACCTATAGTCCACCTGTATACCACCTGTATACCACCCGTATACCACCCATAGACCACCTATAGACCACCTGTATACCACCTGTATACCACCCGTATACCACCTATAGTCCACCTGTATACCACCTATAGACCACCTGTATACCACCCGTATACCACCCATAGACCACCTAGAGACCACCTATAGTCCACCCGTATACCACCTAGAGACCACCTATAGTCCACCCGTATACCACCTAGAGACCACCTGTATACCACCTAGAGACCACCTATAGTCCACCCGTATACCACCTAGAGACCACCTATAGTCCACCCGTATACCACCTAGAGACCACCTGTATACCACCTAGAGACCACCTATAGTCCACCCGTATACCACCTAGAGACCACCTGTATACCACCTAGAGACCACCTAGAGACCACCTATAGTCCACCCGTATACCACCTAGAGACCACCTGTATACCACCTAGAGACCACCTAGAGACCACCTAGAGACCACCTATAGTCCACCTGTATACCACCCGTATACCACCCATAGACCACCTATAGACCACCTGTATACCACCTGTATACCACCTATAGACCACCCGTATACCACCTATAGTCCACCTGTGTACCACCTATAGACCACCTGTATACCACCCGTATACCACCCATAGACCACCTAGAGACCACCTATAGTCCACCCGTATACCACCTAGAGACCACCTATAGTCCACCTGTATACCACCTAGAGACCACCTAGAGACCACCTATAGACCACCTGTATACCACCTATAGACCACCTATAGACCACCTGTATACCACCTGTAGACCACCCAGAGACCACCTAGAGACCACCTAGAGACCACCTAGAGACCACCTGTATACCACCCGTATACCACCCGTAGACCACCTGTAGACCACCTGTAGACCACCTAGAGACCACCTAGAGTCCACCTATAGACCACCTGTATACCACCCGTATACCACCTGTATACCACCCGTATACCACCCATAGACCACCTGTATACCACCTATAGACCACCTGTATACCACCTGTATACCACCTAGAGACCACCTGTATACCACCTATAGACCACCTGTATACCACCTATAGACCACCTGTAGACCACCTATAGACCACCTGTATACCACCTGTATACCACCTAGAGACCACCTGTATACCACCTATAGACCACCTGTAGACCACCTATAGACCACCTGTATACCACCTAGAGACCACCTGTATACCACCTGTATACCACCTGTATACCACCTGTATACCACCTATAGACCACCTGTATACCACCTGTATACCACCCGTATACCACCCGTATACCACCTAGAGACCACCTAGAGACCACCTAGAGTCCACCTAGAGACCACCTAGAGTCCACCTATAGACCACCTGTATACCACCCGTATACCACCTGTATACCACCTAGAGACCACCCATAGACCACCTAGAGACCACCTGTATACCACCCATAGACCACCCGTATACCACCCGTAGACCACCTAGAGACCACCTAGAGTCCACCTAGAGACCACCTAGAGTCCACCTAGAGTCCACCTATAGACCACCTGTATACCACCCGTATACCACCTGTATACCACCTAGAGACCACCCATAGACCACCTAGAGACCACCTGTATACCACCTATAGACCACCTGTATACCACCTGTATACCACCTAGAGACCACCTGTATACCACCTATATACCACCTGTATACCACCTATAGACCACCTGTATACCACCTATAGACCACCTGTATACCAACTATAGACCACCCGTATACCGCCTATAGTCCACCTGTATACCACCTATAGACCACCCGTATACCACCCATAGACCACCTCGAGACCACCTAGAGACCACCTATAGTCCACCCGTATACCACCTAGAGACCACCTATAGTCCACCCGTATACCACCTAGAGACCACCTGTATACCACCTAGAGTCCACCTAGAGACCACCTAGAGTCCACCTGTATACCACCTGTATACCACCTAGAGACCACCCATAGACCACCTAGAGACCACCCGTATACCACCCATAGACCACCTAGAGACCACCCATAGACCACCCATAGACCACCCATATACCACCCATAGACCACCTAGAGACCACCCATAGACCACCCATATACCACCCGTATACCACCCGTATACCACCCATAGACCACCCATAGACCACCTAGAGACCACCCTTAGACCACCCATAGACCACCCGTATACCACCCGTATACCACCCATAGACCACCCGTATACCACCCAGAGACCACCTAGAGACCACCTAGAGACCAAATAGGGCAATTGTGTGACACCTGACCCGAAAGAAAACAACATGTTGTCACCTTTTTCACCTCGGGCTGTTTGCATGCCTGTATAGATATATATCTTGGGGTATCTTGTGACAATGTATACACATGTCTGTCTTACTGTGTTGTGTTTTTAGGGCTTTTATTTCGGGGGACGGGCGTGCTATAACAATTAAACTTAAAAATATGATACATTCGGAATAAATAGCCTCCAAGTAAAATTTGCAGAGAGCAAGGAGGCTGCCAAGGGCCCCTCCCCTCCCCTCATAACCAGTTGATCAGCTGTAAACTCTGTCTACACAGACTGTGGCAGGCACAGGGCTCCAGAGTGCGACCTGCCTATTGTGCTGTATGTGCGAGTTAAATCTGATTTCGAACCACCTCTGGAGGTGGTTTCAAATCAGATTTCAACTCAGATTTCAACTCGGATGTGTGCATTTAGACTGATTTAACCAGAATCTCCTGTTGACTAGTTGAGCACAATTTCCTAAATTAATATTTAAAAAAAGTTTAGGTTGGAGTCAGGTGCTGGTGAAAGTGTATGCAATGCTTTAGATGCTCATTTCAAATTCCAGTCCAGTCTTTTAGCCAACCCGCACTGGCTGCTGCAGATTAAGTGTCTTTGTGTTTTATATGTATACAAAATTGAGTGTTTAAATCCCATGTGCTTTCTTGTTATCTTATCTTTCAGCTGCTGCTCAACGATCGGACCGAAAATTAACCCAGTTGAACTATGAAAAGACGGTCAAGTCTTGGCTGCAGTTTGCGCCTGGCCGTCAGGGAGGCATCCCGAGGAATGCTCTGGAGCAGCAGGGACCGGATCTGGATGCAGGTGGCACCTCTGCAGGTTCCCTCCCTCCCTGAAGGGATTAACCCATTACAACCGGGACAGCGTTTTGCGTTTGAACTTCAACCATTTTTTCTTTTCTTTAACCCATCTAGACCGGGACAGCGTTTTGCGTTTGAACTTGGACCTTTTTTTCTTTTCTTTTTATAAAAAACAACTCAAAAAAAATCGTGAAAATGAATATTTTGTCCCCGATTCTGTCTTCTAAATACTTCTTCCAAATCTGTGGTTCTCAAATTTTTCCATGTCAAGGACCCCCAAAATCACATGTATTTGGACGCAGACCCCCACCTAGAAAAATATCTTTCCAGGGACCCCCAGAAACAGATTTCAGTTACAAAAGTTTCCTTTGAAAAATATATATTCAAAGATTTGAACAAATGTTTACGATTTTTCAAAAATAGCAGATCTATCATTTAGAAGACATTCACAGAATCGGGTCAAAATATCCAAATGCTTGCAGACATTTTCACGATTTCTTTCATAAATAGCAGATCTACAATCTTGTATATGTTCTATATTTCATCTGTTAAAGCATAAAAACAATGGTTAAAGCAGTTCAACGCAGGTCTAAATGCCTTGGTTCAATAAATGTGAAGATTCAAATCATATTGTCTGTCTTTATTTTTATATTTTCACATTTTGGGAAATGTAAGGTAATTTTGAACAAGATGTAGCCTTACAGTATATCAGCATACATAATTTAAAATGTACATGCAGATTACCATTAGGTTGTTGGATGATCAGGATCAATATTGATTCCTAATATGATTCAGTATAATCCAATTAATAAATTAAATCAGTGTTCGATTCCTGATGTTGATTCAACATAAAATCAACTAAAATGTGCATGCAGATTACCATTTAGATGATGGTTGAATCAATGTTGATTCCTAATGTTGATTCAACATTAAATCAACTAAAATGTGCATGCAGATTATCATTTAGATGATGGTTGAATCAATATTGAGTCATAATGTTGATTCAACATAAAATCAACTAAAATCAGCATGCAGAATACCATTTAGATGATGGTTGAATCAACGTTGATATAGTGTTAGTTAGTGGTTGAAACCCAACGTTGAATCAAATAATAATGGCGTTGTGATTTCAGTACAGTTTCAACGTTGAGATTGAACGTTGAGTCAACCGTTATGGCCGACTATTTTTCAACGTTGATTCACCCATATTTTGCTATCTGGGTATGGTGGAAGACCAGAGGCCTTCCCATAATCACAGCAAATGTCTCACATGAGAACACGCCGTGTCGGGTGAACATGTTGAATGTAAGCCATCCACGTACCTTCAGAAACATATTGCATGTGCCATCCACATACCTTCAAAACATGTTGAATGTAAGCCATAAACGTACTTTCAAAACATGTTGAATGTAAGCCATCCACGTACAGTGGTGGAAAATTATTTTGAAAATAGCAGATCTACAAGCTCACAATGCGCCGCATCGCGACGCATTGTGAGCTTGTAGATCGGCTATTTTCAAATAACCGAAGTATATAGGGATAAAGTGGTTAATGCATGTTTTGTGATAGTAGTGGAGAAAAAGTACATTTGCTTCTGAGATGTAGTGGAGTAGAAGTAAAAGTACAGAAAACTGGAAATACTCTAGTAAAGTGAAAATGCATCAAATGTGTACTTAAGTATAGTACTTGAGTACATGTACTTAGTTACTTTCCACCACTGTCCACGTACCTTCAGAAAATGTTGAATGTAAGCCATCCATGTACCTTCAGTGTATGAAAGAAAGTAAAATCCCACAGCAGATCCATATACCTCTTCAACTTTCTCTTGATTTCAGCTGCCATACAGTGGTATGATTACGTATGTTCCCGGGCCAATACATTAACAATGGAAGCACATATTCTGTATGTACTGTACAATGCAATACAAGAATGTGAACTTTTTTCACCTAGGAACCTTGGCTTTGTGGTGCTTCAAGGCTATATGCACGCAATGATAATAATAATAATGACAATAATAAAGTGTATTTGTACAGTACTTTTGACCCACCATTTTCGAACTCTTCCGCCTAACAGTCGGCAATTCAGAGACTCTGAAAATGAGTAGAAAATAATGCAGTTGTCCCCCCCACACACACACAGCTTAGCAGAAATGGAATTTCAAAAAGTGCCACGCTCACGTCCACGGTCTCTCCACACACCTGGGTCCATTTCCACTCACTGAGTAGTCTCAGTATTTATTGCCTGCCACTTGCCATTCTACTTTGCCTGCTAATCGGACCTGTTTTCTGTCTGTTTTGTTTAAGCAGCTAGAACCCAATTAATCCAGTTTATTCTGCAATGTTCATTCTTTTTTTCTGACCCATGCCTGTTACCTGGAATGACCTCTGCTCTTGTCTCTTTTGTACCTCAGCCCAGCGGTTCTCAAAGTGCGGTTCCGGGGGGTCTCCAGCTAAATTAGTTAATATAGCATCAACATTAACCACTTTAAACATATCGTCGCCGTCAGGCAGAAACCTCTAATCTCCATATTTCAACTTTATTTCGCAGATTAATGCCCTATTTCGACAAAAGGAGTGAAAATAGGTGATCTACAAGTTCACAAGTTGTGAATTTGTAGATGGGCTATTTTCACCATTTCATTATTATTATCATTTTAATAGAAGGGTAACGGTTTTGGACATACAAGGTTTCCACCCGACAGCAACGATTTATACATCGGCTCTTTAAGATAGCCAATATCCAGCTATTTTCAAAACATCTCGAATGCAAATTAATTTGGGGGGCCTTTGCTTTGCCCTTCCACCAAAGTTCCACCACGACGAGAGTGATAGAGAGAGACAAGTCTCTGCATATAAACGTCTGCTAAGTGCCTGCATCGATTTTTTTTTAATTCTCTCTCCCTCCGTCTCGCTCTCTGTCGTGGACAGCTCCCCTCGTGACTGTTGGAATACCCTCCAGGTCTGCGGAGCAGCTGACAGCTTGCTGTCCAGACACTCGCATTAGCATTCCAACATTGTGGACAGAGATAGTCTGGCTTGAGTTAAAAATGTTGTCGATTTTTCAAAAATAGCAGATCTATGAGCTTGTATATCTACAAGCTCACAACGCGTCGCAAACCAATACTTTTGTACTTTTACTCAAGGACATCGTCCTTTTTTTCTATAATAATAAAAAGGAATGTTTTTTTGGACATACAAGCGATGACAGCGATGAATACAGATGCAGCTCAAGGTGCTTTACAGAACCAAAAGGATACGATAAGATCAACCTCGATAATTCAGGGGTTATAGTAACAGGAACAGGAAATACAGGAAGAGCCAATAGAGCCAATAAAGCAACAAACAGTGGTGGAAAAAGTACTCAAATGTTTTACTTAAGTAAAAGTATCAATACTGCAACGTAGAAGTACTCTGTTACAAGTAAAAGTCCAGGATTAAAAATGTACTTAAAGTACCAAAAGTAAATGTAATACAATGGACGCGTTGTGAGCTTGTAGATCGGCTATTTTCAAACTGCCTAGGTATAAAATAGGGCTAAAGTGGTTAATGTATGTTTTATAATGTAATAATTTATATCTACAAAGTAACCAGTATTAAGTTTTCAAATAATTGTAGTGGAGTAAAAGTACAATATTTGCCTCTGAGATGTAGTGGAGTAGAAGTAAAAGTATAGACAATTGGAAATACTCCAGTAAAGTAAAAGTACCTCAAAACTGTACTTAAGTACAGTACTTGAGTAAATGTACTTAGTTACTTTACACCACTGGCAATAAAGATAGTATAAAATACAATAAAAAATAAAGACTGTAGTTGTGACAAATCATCTCCTCTGGGTTTCTGAATAGGTTAACATAATACATTCTATCAATAATTGAAAGTATACACGTACAGTCTTTCACCAGTGAATATGAATGAATTTCCAATGAATATATGAATGCATATGACTGTGTGTGTATTATCAACAGGATGAATGTGTCCACTATGAATGTGTCCACTACAAGTGTCAACAGTAATTACCGTATATGAATGATTATATGAATGGTCTCCACCAGGTCGGGTTGCCTATCAGGTCTGCCCTGTGTCAGTCACAAGGTGCAGCTGTCATGGACATGAGGAAGCTGCGGGGTAAATAGCAGTGGTGGAAAAAGTACTCAAATGTTTACTTAAGTAAAAGTATCAATACTGCAATGTAGAAGTACTCTGTTACAAGTAAAAGTCAGGAATTAAAAATCGACTTGATTAAAAGTACAAAAGTATTGGTATCAAAATGCACTTAAAGTACCAGAAGTAAAAGTACTAAAATGTTTGAAAATAGAGCTTGTAGATCGGCTATTTTCAAATAGCCTACGTATAAAATAGTGCTAAAGTGGTTAATGTATGTTTTATAATGTAGTATATTTATATCTGCAAAGTAACTTACTAAAGTTTTCAAATAATTATAGTGGAGTAAAAGTACAATATTTCATTTGCCTCTGAGATCATGTAGTGGAGTAGAAGTAAAAGTACAGAAAATTGGAAACACTCCAGTAAAGTAAAAAATACCTCAAAATTGTACTTGAGTAAATGCACTTAGTTACTTTCCACCACTGGTAAATAGTGTTGCTACGAGCAGAAGGAAGAGGTCTCCGCTCAAGGCTTTCTATCAGAAAATCCCCCTTTCGACAGACAGTGTAACTGTGCGAGTTTGTGGCACCCCTATGGGCAGAAGTGAAAACAGTGATATTTGTAGCATGCGCTACATGAGCCTACATGAGCTTGTAGATCTGCTGTTTTTGAATAGCCAACATACTAAATGGATAAAGTGGTTAAAATTATTGTGATGCTATTATATTAACTACTTTTGCTGGGGGTCCCGCAGAACCTCAGTTTGGGAACCACTGCTCTACATATACCTGGTGCTGAACATGCATGCGTCTGTGCACTCTGTGCGCTCCCGTCCAGCCAGTGTTGATTTTGACAACACATTCTTATTTAGTTTTAGTCATAGTCTTTTGAATAAAATTCCATTTAGTTTTAGTCATATTTTAGTCATCTGAAATGTTTTAGTTTTTGTCTAGTTTTAGACGAAGACTTTAGTCGACTAAATCTACAGTTGATTTAGTCGACTAAAATGTATTTTGGCGGTGCCTTGATGTCGTCGTAATGCCTTATTTTACACTTGGTTGTATGCTGAAAATAGCCGCGTTGTGAGCTTGTAGATCTGCTATTTTCAGAGCACAACACCCGAGCACAAGCAAACATCAAATGACTAGTTCTACTGGATCTCTTCTCCACTAGTCCCTCCCTGACATATTAGTGTAGTTTTTATTTGTTGACAAAATTGTCAATACATTTAGTCTTAGTTTTAGTCATCATAGCTTAGTTTTTATTTGGTTTTTATTGAGCTTTCGTCAGTGAAAAAAGGTAGTCGACAAACATTTTTCGTCATAGTTTTAGTCGCCGAAATCAACACTGCATCCAGCCTGTACTGCAAGCGGAATAAATAGGCCTACGAAAGGTAGTGCGTGCACGTGCGTGCGAGTGAGTGAGTGAATGAGAGAGTGATAGAGTGATAGAGTGATAGAGAGAGACAAGTCTGCATAAAAAACGTCTGCTAAATGCCTAAATCGATTTTTAAATTCTCTCTCCCTCTGTCTCGCTCTCTGTCTGGAAAGCAAATGAATTGACTCGCTAGAGTGGCGAAAACATTTTGGAATCATAATAAGTTAATCTGTGATTGACTGTTGATGAAAACACACCTGACACGAAGGAATTGGCCATCAAGACTTTGCAGATTACAGAGGAATTTGAATGACAGAGAAATCCGTTGATAATTACATGCACGGCGTGATAAGAGATCTTGACACGGGAGACACGTGGTTGCGTGTGCGCATGCACGTGTCGTGCACACGCCTGTGCGATTGGAATGTGCCGCTGTGAAATGTATTAATCTATGCATCAAAGCTTAGTTATTGCATGATACCACTGCACATTCATGTCACGTATACAAGTGTCAACACAATAACGATGACACCGTGACAAGACTGTATTGGAGAAACCGGTGCTGTGACTCAATGTGGAATCCCTTCCATTACCAGGGGTGGAAAAAGTACTCAAATGTTTTACTTAAGTAAAAGTATCAATACGGCAATGTAGAAGTAATCTGTTACAAGTAAAAGTCAGGAATGCAAAATGTACTTGAGTAAAAGTACAAAAGTATTGAATTGCGACGCGTTGTGAGCTTGTAGATCTGCTATTTTCAAATAGCCTAGGTATAAAATAGGGTGGCTAATGTATGTTTTATAATGTAATCATTCATATCTGCAAAGTAACTAGTAATACAGTTTTCAAATAATTGTAGTGGAGTAAAAGTACAATATTTGCCCCCTGAGTTGTAGTGGAGTAGAAGTCAAAGTATAGATAATTGGAAATACTCCAGTAAAGTAAAAGTAGTACAAATGGAAGAGAGTACAAATGGAACCAAATGGACTAGTGTATTAGAGCTGCTGCCTGGTCTTCATGCGGTTTCATACACGGCCCGGGAGAACAGGTTTTTTCTCTCGTATTTCTCCTTTTGTTTGACACTAGATGATATTAGTTTTCACGCTTCCATCACTTCCCTTTTCAAAAGTTGGCTCGGTTGTTGTTCCAACTGCCTACACATTTTGTACTGGATCCTACAAATGACCAACACACCGAATTATGTAGAATCAACTCAATTTAACCCATTAAGACCTGGAACGCATCTGTGTCACTTTGAGATTTATTTGGCTATTGAAAAATAGCAGATATACAAGCTCATAGCGCGGCACCGAGTGCCGCGCTATGAGCTTGTAGATCTGCTATTTTTAAAAAATCTTGAAAAAAATGTTTTTAGATTTCTTTTCAAAAAACTGCTAGGATTTAGAAAAAAAATTTAAGAATCGCCTCAGGTCTTTTAAGGCACTTGAACTGGTGCATGGTGGTGGCACACAGACCATATGGTCCCTTGTAGGTGCGACTGGACCAGGGTCTGAATCCGCCCCCAGTCTTGTCTCGACTCGCACGTCTCTCCTCTCTCTCTCTCTGCCCTCTCTACCACTCTACCGTCTGGAATAAAGCATAAAATGCAACACACGCACAAAAAAAACACTTCAAAAAAAGAACTGAGCCACATGAGCGCTATAGCGATCCCTATTCTGGACATATCATTTTATCCTGTAGGCCGAAAATAGGCGAACAGTCCCCCGAAAGTCATCTTTATAACGTTTTGATATCATCGCTGTCAGGCAGAAAACTCTTATCTCCATACTCTAACTTTGTGTTTTTTCGTAAATTAACGCCCTACTTGATAGACCCTACAGAAAAACGCGATTATGCGGTCGCATAATTTACCGCATAATCAGCAAAATGGCACATAATTATGCGGGGGTCATTTCTTTTCAAAAAGGCTGCATCACATCACATAATATGCGCATCGCATCCCATAGCATCGCATAATATGTGCATCGCATCGCATATTATGCGCATCGCATCGTATATTTCGCAAATTTCCGCATATTTCGCAATTTCACAGCATAAAATCACATAAAAAACCTGCATATTTCATCGCAAAAGCGAAGATTTTAGCCCGCATAATCAAGTATTTTATCCCGTATGATCAAGGATTTTTGCCCGCGTTTTTCTGGAGGGTCTTGATCATACTACAGCGTCGCAAAAGTAGCCGATCTACAAGCTCGAAACCTGGCACAAAGCCCCACATTTCAAGCTTGTGCATCTGCTACTTTTGCAACAACAACAAAAAATGTGATTCCTGAAAAGTAACAGTTTCGGACATATGAGGTTTCCACCCGATATTATATTGTTATATAACATTTTTTTGCTACTAGTGTTAACACTCCTCTGTACTTGTTCTCTACCTGTACCTGTATCTGTTGTGTCTGTCTGTCTATTCGACTTATCTAGAGTTGAGTCGAGCCGAGCTGGAACCATGCCTTGGAAAAGCGCCAGTCCTGGCCATCAGAGACAGTGCACTGAATGCCACCCTATTATTATTATGAAGTGAATTGCATGGCAGCCTCAACATTTTGGCCACGGAATCCAATCGGTGCAACCCCCCCCCCTGAAGGAACCCCCGTGAAGCCTGGGGGTTTCGGGACCCTCCCTCGACTCATTAACTGTTTTCGCTGCTCGCTCCAAAAAACGTCCAAACCAACTGGCCCACTCTCCTAAGGAAGAGAAAATAATAGAAAGGGGAGGGAGGGGATTTCATTTGCCGTTTGCTTTTCCTCATCAAAAGCAAACATTTGTTTTTCCCCCCGTCCATGGAGATGTCAGGGGGGATTTATGAGTTCCACATTTTTGCTGTTGGTGGCCTATTTAATGCAACAGTGCACACACCTCACAGGGCTGTGATGAAAGTGTGACTTTTTTTACGCCTGCCACCAACCGTCAACGGCAATCAGGCTGACAAGCTCACCAAATATCCAATTCTCAGATAGGGGAGCCATACGGATATCATTCTTTACTTCCCTGTCAGTCATGCTCTGAAACGGCCCTCTTCCTCCTTAATGAAAGTGGAGAGAGAGAGATAGAAACAAAGGCCAATAAACGCTATCACCCTTGAGTCAGAGGTGTGCGCTGGAGTCTGCAGCGCCACCTGAAGGTCATGTCAACAAACTACCAAATTCTTGGGAAATATAGCCGTTTGGAGGAGGGGACCACTTTGGCGCCCGGGTCGGGCAGGCGAAAAGTACCTGCCCACCACCAGTGGTGGAAAGTAACTGAGTACATTTACTCAAGTACTGTACAATTTTGAGGTATTTTTTACTTTACTGGATTTTCAGTACTTTTAGAATTTGGAACTGTTGAAACGTGTTGAATTTGAAACATGTGCTTTTATACGGTATAAATATACACCCCAAAACACTCAATATGATGATAATAATAATCATCATAATAATCATAATAATGCAGTCTGTGTATGTAGTGCCATGTTTCCATCATGAATTATTGTATTTCTTACTAAATAGCTGTGCAACCTTTAGCCCTCTGATTACCAAACACATATATTTCAAAAGATTAAAAAAAAAAGTTTAAACAAAACAATCACAACTTTTCATCAATTAAAAACTATTCCAACATTTTTCAAAAGTATTTCATACATAAAATCAAATACAGTACCACAAATAATAATAAAAAAACATTTAAGAAGAAGTTTGCACGTGTTGTGAGCTTGTAGATCTGCTATTTTCACAAGTTTGGGTTCCTAGGCAAATAAAACGTTTGGGAACCACTGCTTTAGTATGGAAGCGAATAGATGCCATAATTCAAATGAAATGGCAAGTTCGAAAATTCAATTGAAATAAGAGAAATGCTATGCTTCATCTTCAGGATATGTAGCCTATGTCATTGAAGAAAAACCCACGATCATTAAGGCAGCATTTATAACAACAGCCTATAAATGCTTCATATCACATATATATTTCTGTTTCTACTAAATACTTCTTCTTATCAACTGCATTTCTTAATCCTTGAAGTGTGTTTTTCAAGATTCTGCCAGGTACCAGACACACACACACACACAATCAGGCTTGCAGGCTAGGCTTAAAACTTTCCTTCCATTTGGGGAATGTCAGCCCCATCATCATCATCATCAAAAAGAAGAAAAAAAAGACATATGCTTGTTTAAAAAGTATTTTTTAAGTGGTTCTTAAAAATGTCCACAGAAGACCTGTGGAGGGGCATTCCATTCATTTATGTTTTTGACCTTCTTCAGTTTTAAACTTCACCCAGCTGAGTGCTGCCCACAGAGGAGTGTGGAGGTGGAACCGTTTAGACAAGTTTACACTTAATATTTCACTTTAAAAAAAACGTTGGGTCATTTTATCATCTACTCAGGCTTTTGTGAGCCCCCCAGACTGTCTTTCAGTTGCTTGATTCAGTATTTAGATATTTTATATTCATTTTATCAGACACGCCCCTTCCTATACAAACCCATTATAACTTCAAACTCCATTTTTAACATGTTAGATTCATCAAAAACACCCGTCCTTGGTTCTGGTGACTCACCCTGCCCTCCTAATTACCGAGTGGGCCGTGTTTTTTTTCGATTACCCTTTTCATTTATTTTATAATATTTCTTTATTGTATTTCATTTTTTTCATTTCCCCCCCAAAAATATTAAAAATAAATGAAAAAAGTTATCGAAAAAATACGGCCCCCTCGCGTATTAGGAGGGCAAGGTGAGTCACCAGAACAAAGGACGGGTGTTTTTGATGAATCTAACATGCTAAGTTTGAAGTTATAATGGGTTTGTATAGGAAGGGGGCGTGTCTGATAAAATGAATATCAAATATCTAAATACTGAATCAAGCAACTTAACAACTGTCTGGGGTGCTCACAAAAGCCTGAGTAGACGATAAAATGACCCAACATTTTTTTGAAAGTGAAATATCCCTTTAAGCCTTTTTTTTAAAAGTGTAAGTAAAAGATCTACAAGCTCACAATGCGTCACGGTGAGCTTGTTGAGCTGCTTCACTATTGTTTATATTTTATTTAAATATCTGATTTGTTTTTGTTAAGTGTCTACATTTAAATACAGCATGCTTTGATATTAAAAATAAAATGTGCTTTTGAATACTTCAGCATTTTTAAAAGCACCTACTCCAACTCGAAACTAATTTGACTGAGCAACTTTCATTTGTAGTTGAGTAATGTTTCACCAGGAGTATCTATACTTTGACTAAAGCACTGGAGTTGAGTACTTTGGTGCACCACTGCTGCCAGTAGAGCCTCATTTTGAAGCGTATAGTGATGTCAAATTGTCCAGGACCCTTCACTGACCTGCTACAACAATATTATGTGCCCAGCAGGACCCTAAGGTCAGCTGTCCAGAGTCTATTGGTCATTCCTCGTACCAGGTTGGGCGGCCATAGTTGAATGGTTAGAGAGCCTGCCTGGGAAGCCTAAGGTTCGAAGTGTCCAGTGGTGGAAAAAGTACTCAAATATCTTCTTACTTAAGTAAAAGTATCAATACTGCAATGAAGTACTCCGTTACAAGTAAAAGTCCGGAATTCAAAATTGACTTGAGCAAAAGTACAAAAGTATTGGCATCAAAATGTACTTAAAGTACCAAAAGTAAAATAGCAGATCTACAAGCTCACAACGCGTCGTTATGCGATGCAACACGCGCGCACACACTCTTCATATTGTCGGATCTTGTCTCGTTTTGGGTCTTGTCTCTTGGTTAGGCTAATACTGCGATTATGCGAAAAACGGCGGAAGAACACCTGGGCTTGTCTCACGGCACCACTGTTTGGAGACCACTGCTTTACACCAAACTGTCGTTCTATTCAATGGGCACTGCTTATCAACACATGCAACCTACTTTGGGCATGTCATTATACTGTAGAAAAAAACCTTTCATTTAAATTAAAACAAATATGTATATATATTTATTCAAAAAGCTAAAGCTAAACAAATCTACAGGACTCATGAGCTTGTACGTAGATTGGTTATTTCATTATTCATCATATGACAAAGGCATGGACTTAAATGCTATCAAAATAAATTCCAAACTATATGGCCATCACATTTTTTTTTATGAGTGTCAGACGAATTGGTTCAAATTGTCATGAAAATGTAAAACACATTCTACTAGAAACTTACTGCAGCGGTAATCAGATCCAGTCATGATTCAGTCAAAAACAAATGATGACAAAAACAAATGAAAAACGTAATTGAAAAAACACGGTCTCCTCACATATTAGAAGGACAATATATCAGTTACCAAGGACGGGTGTTTCCGATGAATCTAACATGGTTAAAATGGAGTTTGAAGTTATAATGGGTTTGTATAGGAAGGGGGCGTGTCTGAAAAAATGAATATCAAATATCTAAATACTGAATCAAGCAACTTAAAAACTGTCCGGGGTGCTCCCAAAAGCTGGAGTAGACGATAAAATGATCCAAAAATGTTTTGAAAGTGAAATATCCCTTTAACCCCTAACTGCTCCCCCCTCCGTGTTCCCCCACGAGATGAAGAAAGGTAACCACAACAATTTGTGGAATGTCTTATATTTTTGGTTATTTTTGTTGTTTTTAAGCTGGAGGAGACGGAGGAGGAGTTCCCCCGCGGGACGAAAAAATGTCAAAAACATAAAGGTATGGAATGTCCCTCCACAGGTCTTGAAAGCTGCAGCCTCTCCGGACGTTTTTGAGAACCACTTGTGGAATGTCTTAGATTTGTTCAGTGGTGGAAAACATACTCAAATTCTTTACTTAAAGGTAGGGTAAGTGATATTGTTTGGTTAAAACAAAAAGTATTTTGTTAAAAGATTAAAGCACTATATTCTGATAGTAATCATTGCTATAGAGTGTTTGTTCAGTAACAGGAGTCTCCCCGTCACTCCAGCTCTTTAATAAACAGAAAATAGATTTTCTGGTAGGTGTCAAAATCTCAGCCAATCAGGAGAAAGTACCCATTTTCATAGTGTTCCAGTTCCAATTTTGCCTGCTCATTTCTTAGTGTCATCACTTCCAATTTCACTTGTTTAATCTATATTCTGATTGAGTTCTCTATCCTGATTGGAAAAATTGGAAATGAAACTGAAACTGAAACGAAAATGCATTTTCTGTTTTATAAAGAGCTGGAGAGAAGGAGACTCCTTTTACTGAACAAACACTCTATACTGTCTATAGCAATGAGTACTATCAGAATATAGAGCTATTTAACACTTATTTTAACCAAAGAAAATCACTTACCCTACCTTTAAGTAAAAGTACCAATACTGCAATATAGAAATATTCTGTACAAGTAAAAGTCCAGAATTCAAAATTGACTTGAGTAAAAGTACAAAAGTATTGCTATAAAAATGTACTTGATGTACCAAAATTAAAAGTACTAAAATATTTGAAAATAGCAGATCTACAAGCTCACAATGCGTCTCGATGCGACGCGTTGTGAGCTTGTAGATCGGCTATTTTCAAATAGCCTAGGTATAAAATAGGGATAAAGTGGTTAATGTATGTTTCATAATGTAATCATTTATATCTGAAAAATGATAAAGCAACTTGATCGTAACAAAGGTTAACTAAATGTGTGTGCACCGCAATAATCAACCTTTCCATACATGGACATGGCAAAGTGTCATCAGCGTGTCATAGCAAGGGGCGGAGTCAGCGATGAGGGAAAACATTGATTCACTCTGGTTAGTTACAATGGGAGTTGTGCAATTTTCAACTCATTTGGGGAACACCATCATCATCCATAGTCTCTAATGTCGTTGTCTTCAACAACTCTTATGAACGTGTTCCGTCTGTGGTGAAGTAAGATACATACAACAGAAATAAAAACACAGCATGAAACATTCTAATGATTAAAAACAACAAAAAGCAAAAAAAAAAAACTAATAGTCCAAGACAAATGTTTCTTTAGGCCTAAACAGTAGTGTTTTTAAGTGGTTCTTAAAAATGTCCACAGACCTGTGTTCAACAACTCTTATGAACGTGTTCCGTCTGTGGTGAAGTAAGATACATACAACAGAAATAAAAACACAGCATGAAACATTCTAATGATTAAAAACAACAAAAAGCAACAAAAAAAAACTAATAGTCCAAGACAAATGTTTCTTTAGGCCTAAACAGTAGTGTTTTTAAGTGGTTCTTAAAAATGTCCACAGACCTGTGGAAATGCATTCCATACCTTGTTTTGTTTTTGACCTTTTTTTGTCCCACCGGCGAACTTCCGTTTTCAGCTTCACCCGGCTAAGTGCTGCCCGGAGCGTGGAGGGGGGAGCAGTTAGGGATTAAGTATCCTGCTCAGGGACTCTTCAAGCCTTAGGCTCCCCAGGCAGGCTCTAACCATTCCACTAGGCTGCCCAACCTGGTACGAGGAATGACCAATAAATACACCCTGGACAGCTGACCTTAGGGTCCTGCTGGGCACATAATATCGTTAAAAGTACTCTTTATGCAGAATGTCCCGTTTCACAAGGTAATATATATCAAATGTATTAAAATCTTTTGAAAATAGCCGATCTACAATGTGAGCTTGTAGATTGACTATTTTCAAATAGCCAAGTTTAAATAGGGCTGAAGAGGTTAATGTATGTTTTGTAATAATAATTCAAATCTACAAAGTAAACTAAAGTTTTCACTAATTGTAGTGGAGTAAAAGTAAAATATTTGCCTCTGAGATGTAGTGGAGTAGAAGTAAAAGTATGGACAATTGGAAATACTGCAGTAAAGTAAAAGTACCTCAAAATTGTACTTAAGAACAGTACTTGAGTAAATGTACTTAGTTACTGTACACCACTGGGTATAAAATAGGGCTAAAGTGGTTCATGTATGTTTCATAATGTAATAATTCATATCTGAAAAGTAACTATTAACTAAAGTTTTCAAATAATTTTAGTGGAGTAAAAGTACAATATTTGCCTCTGAGATGTAGTGGAGTAGAAGTAAAAGTATTGGAAATTGCAAACACTCAAGTAAAGTACAAATACCTAAAAATTGTACTTAAGTACAGTACTTGAGTAAATGTACTTAGTTACTTTCCACCACTGGATTTGTTTGTGTGTGTTTTTGTTGTTTTTAATCATTTGAATGTTTCATGCTGTGTTTTTATTTCTGTTGTATGTAAAGCAGTTTGTGAGTTCTCTCTGTGAGATGTGTTATATACTTTACAAATATAATGTACGTACTTACTTTCTTCACCACACTACACATTAAAGGAGGAGTTCACCCAAACAAATGACTTTTTATTTTTTGAATTATTTTCTATCAATTATTTTCTATCAATTGCACACCCTATGAAGCCTTGAATCCATGGATTCTTTTTTGTTTTTGTCGCATTCCTAAGCTAATAATTTGATTCCCGTCTGCTACCGGCTAATGTATCCGGTAGGAGACACAAAATAGATTATATGTGTCTCCTACCGGAAATACACACAGTCATCAAATTATTGTGTTAGGAATGCCACAAAAACTAAAATAAATCCATGAAATCAAGGCTTCATGGGGTGTGTAATTGATAGAAAATAAGTCATTTTTTGGGTGAACTCCTCCTTTAATAAGAGTTGTTGAACATGTTTCACCAGGCAGGTCATGTCATTTGTTAATGAGGTAATCAAAGTGGCACTGCACTGGCTATGATGACATTAGAGACGATGGATGATGATGGTGCTGTTGTTCCCCAAATGCCCCCCCCCCCTTGTACGTAGATTGGCTATTTCATTATTCATCATATGACAAAGGCATGGATTTGAGTGGTTAAATGCTATCAAAAAAAAAATCCAAACTATATGGCCATCACATATTTTTTTTTATGAGTGTCAGACGATCTGAATTGGTTCAAATTGTCATGAAAATGTAAAACACATTCTACTAGAAACTTACTGCAGCGGTAATCAGATCCAGTCATGGAACCAAGGTTTATATGTTTACCACATCATACTCTTTATTCACTGACTTAAAAGAACTCCAGCCAGATAATTACAGGTTTTGCATAAACTCTTGGCAGGTCAAATGTCTCATGCTTAGAGACGCCAGGGATATTTTTGGACATGTCCTGCTCATCTGCATTCCATTTGTGTGCAAGTTTGTCCAATTTCACACCCACATGAAGTGTATATAAGCAACAAGAGCTGCTGTTTGATATTCAACACTTCAACACAGGAAGAACCACAACACATCATTCTACTGAAGGTTCGTTTGACTCCTCTGCTCTCCTCTCCTCTCCTCTCCTCTGCTCTGCTCTGCTCTGCTCTGCTCTGCTCTGCTCTGCTCTGCTCTCCAATTGTCTCCTTTGACAATTATCTCTAACATGTCTGTTTCTTTTACTGAAGGAAACCATCTTCTTCGTCGTCGTCATCATCATCATGAACAAGAGGGTGCTGAGCGTGTCTCTACTTCTCTGTGCTGTGATGGCTCTGACTGCTGCTGCTGCTCCAGGGGGGGGGGGGGGCTTAGTCATTGATGGTGTGTGGAAATGCATGTATGGACTAGGATTTCATTGTTTTTGTTGCTGCTTTCAAACAGTTGACTTCAAGTGTCCGTTGTCTTTTCAGGAGAGCATGTGGTCGTCAAGAGATGCCCTTGCCCATCTTGCCCAAGTGGATGGAATGAATTGTCTGGTCACTGTTACAAATTTGACAGAACTCTGAGGCCTTGGGCCCATGCAGAGGTAATTAGAATGAACAAACATATTATGAAATACACAAAACATTGTCTTTTACTCTATCTGTCAGTCTATGTAGGTATGTACAGTATGTATCTATGTATATGTATCTATCTATCGATCGATCGATCGATCGATCTACAGTATCTATCGATCGATCGATCGATCGATCGATCTACAGTATCTATCTATCGATCGATCGATCGATCTTATTTGACTAATAGTCTTTTTTGTCTTCTGTTTATTCTGTTCTGTAGAAAAGGTGTTTGTTGCAGGGTGGAAACCTTGCATCCATACAGAGCAAAGCAGAGCACACATTCATTCAAGACCTGATCCATTCCGCAACTGGTACAATGACTGTCACGTGGATTGGAGCCTCCGATGCAGCACAGGTACAGTAACAATACACTGTTTGATGAAACTTTACCTCCTATTACACTGATACTGTACCTGAATGTCAACATACACCTACTACAACACAACATGGTGTCTATTGTCCTGACATTGTCAGAGGGAGACCTAATTAGTTATATTTACTCAGTTGCATTTTCTTAAGTAATGTTTTGAAGTATATTTCTGCAGGCTTTTTAATTTTTAAATGTATTTATACTTTTTTACAAATGTAATGGAGTAAAAGCAAACATTTCCAAACAATTTGGTTACATTATGTTTGTTCCTTTCATTGTTACCCATGTTTATTAAAATGCGTGTCCTATTTGCTTAAAGGTTGGGTAAGTGATATTTTTTGATTAAAACAAAAAGCTTTATGTTAAAAGGTTAAAGCTCTATATTTTGATAGTAATCATTGCTAGTGTGTTTGTTCTGTCACAGGAGTCTCCCTGTCTCTCCAGCTCTTTAATAAACAGAAAATACATTTTCAGGCAGGTGACAAAATTTCAGCCAATCAGCAGAGAGTACCCATTTATCAGCTTCATTTGATAGTGATCCAGTTCCATTTTTGTCTGCTCATGTATTTGTGTCATCAATTCCAATTTCACTTGTTTAATCTGTATCCTGACTGAGTTCTCTATCCTGATTGGATAATATTGGTATCCCGACCTGAAAATGAATTTTCTGAAATGCACACTCTATAGCAATGAGTACTATCAAAATAGCTATTTAACACTTATTTTAGCCAAAGAAAATTACTTGCCCTACCTTTAATTCACTCAGAGAGACAATTATGTTTACTTCTATTGGACAAGCACTTTATATTTTACACAGTTCAATTACATTCTGATTATTTAAACAATAACTCAGATCTTATGAAGTAACTCAGTAGTTGAGAAGACTTTTCACTACACTTTATTACAAGAGTAAGAAAGTGTCTACTCTAATTCTTTTTTATATATGAAGACTACTTTTACTTCAATTAAGTCATTATTCTTTTGATAATAATAACGACTAGAAAGGTGCATGATTGTTGCGCAAAACAAACCGATGAATGAATGGATTATAAGTAGTGGGCTCGCTCAAGCTCACTTTTTTACAATGTGGAAACCATGCACTGTGGAAGTTCTGATTGGATCTTTGCAGTAGCCTAGTGATGACCGGTGAGCCTTTATATTTACGGTCCATTCATGGATGTGTTTACGTTTCAGGCCGGTTGAGAACTCTAAATGGTGACATGTTCTATTGTATTGATTTATTATTATTATTATTATATTGCCATCTAGGAGGGTGTTTGGCTGTGGAGTGACGGTCGCCCAATGACCTTCACTGACTGGGGCCAGGGAGAACCTAACAACAATGGGGGAGTACAGCACTGCATGGTTGTGAACGAGGGAGGTAAGTCTCAACAATCTGAATTGAATAAAATAATAATAAGATGATATATATATATATATATATATATGCAAAAAATGCAAAAAATATTAAGAATTATTTTTTTATTTTTTTTGTATACATGTTGAATACATTAGCTCTATATTCTGATGGCTATCATTGCTTTAAAGCAGGGGTTCTCAAACTTTTTTATACCACGACCCCATATTATGAGGGAATGTTTTTGGCGACCCCATCAGCCTTAACCTTTAACCCCTCCGTTGTGTTTGGGTAATTTTTTACCCGTTTCAAGTTTAAATAGGTAAAAAGTACCCTTTACATTTCTTTATTGGAACAAGGCTTCATGATATCCTCAAAAACAGCTATTTTAACGCAACAACATTTATTACCACCATTGTAGTTAATTCTGATTTTAAAAAGTGACATCTATATGACCCGACAGAGAAGTGTGGCTCAATTCCCCCCAAATTGTCAATATTCAATGTTTACATGTTTGAGAGTGAGATATACTCGTCCTCAATTTGCATTTGCTATTAGGAGTAAAATAAAGTTTGTGTTTATGAAAAATAAATTACTTTTACCTTCTATGGTATGCGGCTAAATTTTCACCCTTTTGACCGCACAGATGTCACTATTTTTAATAATATTAAAACATGTTAAAGTAAAACTAAAACAAGTTTTTTTTAAGTGTGTTCTAATATTAGTCTATTATAGCTAGATATCATTATCCATTGTCTTCATTATGGGAAATGTAATGAGTGAATTTAATTTTTTTTATGATTGAAAACGAGATATATTGAAAGATACCTAACCCTAACCCAAAATAATATTTTAAAAAGTGTTTACATGGATATGAATGCATAACAAGTCAGCTATGAGGTGGGAGTAAAATGTTACCCACCAACACCAAAAGTGTATGCAGGTTTATAAAACAATGCAAGGGTTAACCTTTCAACAAAACAATTTCATATCACTAATAACGCCTTTAACAACTCAATATAATACTTTATGTGTCTGTAAACAATTTTAATGCTCAACTTTATCTTTGTATTTATATAACAGCTGCCAACCTTTGGGACGATGATGGTTGTGATAAAAGATTTGCCTCCGTCTGCAAAAAACATGCTGGAGCCCAGTGAATAACATGGAGATTACACACATGCATGCACAATTACACACTATTACATGTCTCTCTCTGTGTGTGTGTGTGTGTGTGTGTGTGTGTGTGTGTGTGTGTGTGTGTGTGTGTGTGTGTGTGTGACTCCTATATCTAAACATATACTCATGTGCAATATACTGCTTTGCTATCGCTGTAACGCTACTGAAGGAATGAAGAGACAAGTGACATTAACAGGTGTTGTGGTGACATTAACAGTGACATCAGCTCTTGTGGTGATAATGAGAGGAACATGAATGGAACAGATGGTTTGATTTAAGCTGCTTATAACTTCAATGTCTTTACTTGCGTCAATAAAAGAATAAAAAAGAATTCAGAGTCATTCATATGACAATGTTGATGTCCTGTACATTGTTGTACGGGATTCTGCTAGAAGGTCTATTCCAGTGTTTTTAAAGTCAAGGACCCCTTGTTTGGTATACACAGTGGTGGAAAAAGTACTCAAATGATTTACTTAAGTAAAAGCATCAATACTGTAGTGTAGAAGTACTCTGTTACAAGTAAAAGTCCGGAGGTATTGTATCAAAAGGTACTTAAAGTACCAAAAGTAAAAGTACTAAAATGTTTGAAAATAGCCGATCTACAAGCTCACAACGCGATGCGACATGTTGTGAGCTTGTAGATCTGCTATTTTCAAATAGCCTATGTATAAAATAGGGATAAAGTGGTTAATGTACGTTTTATAATGTAATAATTTATATCTGAAAAGTAACTCGTAACTAAAGTTATCAAATAATTGTAGTGGAGTAAAAGTACAATATTTGCCTCTAGTTTGCATAGACCTGATTTCATTATACAGAGCCATTGTACCTAGAGGTGTGGCCTGTCGCCTGCAAGACATAAGGTTTCAATGATCAAACAACAATACCTTCCCTATATGCTGCGGTTTTGGGTTAACACTTCACCCTGAAGGGGTGGGTCTGGGACAAGCCTATTTAAAGGTTCTATGACATTCATTTTCCCTTTTTTATTAGTATTTATTTATTTTTTGTTTTTTGGGGGGTGTTATGACCTCAATTACACCCAAAAAAACTGAACTTTGAACATTCAGTGGATTTTCTGTGGTCTGGGGTTTTCTGAATAATTAGGCTGAAAAGTTATCTGAGATTGGCCCTTGGAGTGTGAAGTCATAGGCCATTAATCGCGCCCACTCTCCTCCCCTATCCTTTGGGGGGGGGGGGGGGGGGGGGGGGGGGGGGAGCAGAGGTGATGATTGACAGGCAAAATCCCTCAACAGCGACACCCGCAGGCAAAGATTTATTTTTTTATTGCAGTTGAAAAGGCTTTAGAAATGTGAGAGAAAAACACCTGCAATGGCTAACTGGAGTGGAATTTTCAGTTAAAACTTTTTATACACGTTTGAAGGACCATGACAAAGACTTTTAATGTGTTGTAAAACTGAATGTCATGAAACCTTTAAAATAATATAGCCTATAATAGTCAAATATTAGCCTTCCCCATTCTCTGCCTAAGGTTTCTGTTAATATTATTGACCACTTATTATGTATGTCCGTGGCAAAAATCTAATTTTAAGAAAGTGTCCACCACAAGATTGCATGGTGGTGACCCTTCTCTCTCACCAACCACAACCAACTTGGTCCTTGGCAGCTCTTGCTCTGCTCCAAGAGTCTGATTGGAGTGCCGTCACTGGGTGTGATTTGTTGCCAGACCCAGGGGGTCGGGCCTACATGTGGCTTTGTCGGTCCCCCTCTCCAAACGTTTTCGTCCATACATGGGCATAAAATGTGGCTTTGTCGGTCCCCCTCTCCAAACGTTTTCGTCCATACATGGGCATAAAATGTGGCTTTGTCGGTCCCCCTCTCCAAACGTTTTCGTCCATACATGGGCATAAAAGAGGTCTGTCTTCTGTCCTCTTTTTGATTGGCCAAGCTTAGCGTGACGTAGTGCTCTGATCTTTCAACCACTAGGGGTCTGGCAGTACCAGGTCTCCTGGTTCCCTTGTTTTTCCCATCCTCATCCTCAAGATCTACAGCCTCCAGTGGAACATGCTGGTAGTGAGTATACAGTTACTCTTGTTTTTCTTTTTCTTTTTTGGTGCTGATGCAGGTTGTTACTGCTACTTCACACCCTTAACCGTGTGTGTGTGTGTGTGTGTGTGTGTGTGTGTGTGTGTGTGTGTGTGTGTGTGTGTGTGTGTGTGTGTGTGTGTGTGTGTGCGTGCGGCCATGCGCGTGTATGTAGGGGGGTTGCGACCTTAGGTCCCGACGCATGTTACTTGCCAGCTAGGTCGCCAGCTACGACCAGCGTGCCAGGCTCCCGACCACGCCCGACCCCCCCCCCCCCCCCCCCCCAGCTCCCGAAGCTATCCGCGAGCCCCCCCCCCCCCTTCCTCCGGGTGTCACGCATTGAAAAATATACTTAAAGTTTCAAACATATAAAAGTAATAAAATGTTTGAAAATAGCAAACAAAACAATGCCATTTCCTTTTCAAAAGGCAAGAGGGGGTTTATTTCAAAGCAGACACAACTACTATGATTGCTGAGCAATGATAATTTCACAGGAAAATAATTATAGTATAAACAATACAGTCGAATAAAAATGAATTAACCTAATATAGCTGGCAATAAGCCTTGACAGCACAAAGTATGACGTAAAATAACACTTCAGATAATAAAATGATACTGACATAACAATGATGATAATGTTAATGTATTAACCCTTTAAGATCGGGAACGCGTCTGTGTGTCATTTTTAGATTTCTTTGGGCTATTCAAAAATAGCAGATATACAAGCTCATAGCGCGGCACCGAGTGCCACGCTATGAGCTTGTAGATCTGCTATTTTTGAATAATCTTGAAAATTTGAGCAAATCTTTGAAAATATATGTATTTTTAAAATATTTTAACTCAAATCTTTGCTTCTGGGGGATTCTACAAATGTCTTCTAAATCCTATTTTTTTGAGGAAAAAAAAGAAAATACGTTGCTATAATCAGTGGTTCTCAAACCTTTTCATTTCAAGGACAGAAAATGTTCACTACGGAAAAACAGATACAGATTTGCACCCATTTTCAAGATTTTTCAAAAATACCAGATCTACAAGCTCATAGCGCCGCACTCGGTGCTGTGCTATGAGCTTGTAGATCTGCTATTTTTGAATAGCCCAAAGATCATCTTAAAATGACACACAGATGCGTTGCCGGTCTAAATGGGTTAAAGTGGTCGGTAAGAGCATCGAAAGCACTCAGACAAGACAGCGGCCCGCCCGTATGTGTGCTTTCTATTTCTTTTTTGTTGTGTTATGCAATCGCCGTCTGCAGACATCTCCTGAGATGCAGCTGTTAACAGTCTGTGTGCCTGTACGTGCGTGCCTCTGTGTGTGCTTGAGAGTGTGCAGTTTGGCATGCGAGTGTGTGTGCAGGCGTTTGTGTTCATCAGCGTGCATGCATGTGTGTGTGTGTGCATTTGTGAGTGTGCATGTGTGCATGCACACGTGCTATAGCGCCACAGGAGTGGCGACCAGGAGCACGACTTTTGCAAAACACACTTGTTTGCTAATTCTCCTACAGCTTTTGTCCAAACGTCACACAAATCGGTACACATTATCTCTATAGTCATGTCATCAATACGGACCTTCATATTTCATCCTGATTGGCTAAGATTGACTTCTACTACCTGGCGGAGACATGTGGAGCAAATTCTTTCTAGTTTTTGTTTTTCTATTTGTGTGAGCTCTTTCTATCTCTCTCTTTACATGCGTTTATTGTATTGTATAATTCTATGTGTGAGCACAAATAGAAGCTGCCTTTGTATGCATATTTGCTGATTTATAGCCTATTCTGTAGACTAGACTGTATATTTGATCATGCCTGATATATGAACTTGGGCTGCTGTAGGCTATGGCCCACATGGAAATGTGAGCGTGCATGTGTGTGTAGACGTGAATGCGCGTGTGTGTGTGTGTGTGTGTGTGTGTGTGTGTGTGTGTGTGTGTGCGCGCACACAGTATAAGAGGTTGTCTGAAAGATTAGCCTGCATCAACTCATTGAGTGCCATTAACGTGTTTCACGTGTTTTAGCGCTATGGTGCAACGTGCCATTAACGTGTTTCACGTGTTTTTGAAAAAAAAATGAAAAAAACTCAAAACTCAAAAATGTAAATAAAAATAAATAAAAATTATTTTTGAACCCAAGATATCATTATCTAAAGATTTGCAGCTCCATCCACTCCTTGTTTAACTTATAACTGAAAAAGGCTGTATCTCGCTTCCTAAGCACTTTTTATTTTATTTGAAAAAATAAAAATCGTAATGGCCAGAAATAGATAATAATAATTTGGGCACTCAATGAGTTAATACCTGCAGGGCAGTGCAGGCCGGCAGCAGGCCATCCCTGCCTGACTTAAGTCAGTCCCTGTGCAACAACAACTTAATAATAATGATAATAAAACAACGTCTCTAAGGGGAATTGAATCAAAACATCTGATAGCTCCCTGTGAATGGATTCAGATAGCTATTTATGTCACATTTCCTGAGTCTTGTGTTGGGTGGGGAAGGGCATTAGCAAAGGGGGCAGGATAAGGTTAAAGGAACCTGCATACAGTAGAAGAATGGTTCCAAAACCTTTTCTCGATCAGGGCCCACATGAATATCTCTGAAAAGCGTTTGCGACCCACCCATCTGACGACTTAACCTGACCTGAAAAAATGTTTTCGGAAAAAACATATGTTGCTATATCAGTGGTTCTCAAACGTTTTCATGTCATGGACCCCCAAAATTATAATTATGTATTTGGCCGCGGACCCCCATCTCAAAATATGTTGTTCCAGGGACCCCCAGAAGCAAAGATTTGAGATAAAAATGTGTGCTTAAAAAATATATATATAGTCATAGATTTGCACACATTTTCACGATTTTTCTAAAATAGCAGATCTACAAGGTCATGGCACGAAGTGAAGCGCTATGACCTTCTAGATCTGCTATTTTTGAATAGCCAAATAAATCTAAAAAGGCACAGATGCTTTCCCGGTTTTAATGGGTTAAGACGGCATCTGTGTAAAGTGGTCATAGGTGGGGCAGCTGCATTAAACGTAGCATATGTTTACTTTAATTAATCAATCAATGGATCGTGTTCCTATGGTAGTATACTTCAAGTTGCTATTTATCAGTGTTTTGCCAATTATTTGGGGGCCCACTTGCCATACCCTCGCGGCCCACCAGGTTGGTTATGGCTGGCATATAGAACAAGCCTCAGTGCTATGATGGGGCTGGCCATGTGGCCGAGGTCATCAGCCTGTGGACAGCTTTGAGGTGTTGAGTGTGTGTAATTGTGCGAGCCTAATCCACCCTGGAGAAGCCCTTTAGTTGACCACTTAAAGGGGTAGTTCACCCCCAAAATAACTTTTTTTCTATTGATTACTGACCATCTGGAGCCTTGAATTCATAGATATCTTTTTGTTTTTGTCACATTCCTAAGCCAATAATTTGATTATAATAAATGTGTCCCCATTGATTCCGGTAGGAGACACAAATGCATTTGTGTCTCCTACCGGAATCAATGGGGCTAAATTTATTATAATCAAATAATAAAGGAAGGAATGCGACAAAAACAAAAAAATATCCATGAATTCAAGGCTCCATGGGGTGAGTAATCAATAGAAAAAAAGTTATTTGGGGGGTGAACTACCCCTTTAAGTATATCGTGTTTAGGTGGTTAAGCACTTAAACCCTATATACTTCAGTTGACCGGGGGTCCACCAAGGGGTCTATAATTGGCCGCCCTCCCTCTATGGAACCATGGGTCTCGAGGGTACCCCAAGTGGGCCTCGAAAATAATTGGCAAAAGGCTTTTTTTCAGAGTTTTCATTGTGATACGTGATATGAATAGGAACTTAAAGTATACTATGTTAGTTCCATTGACCCAAGCCGGAACACAATTGATTGACCGATCATTAAAATAAACATTTCTAGCCGATCTTCAACTCACAACACAATCACAATGCGATTATGTTGTAAGCTTGTAGATCGGCTATTTTCACATAATGTTCGCCTATGGGACGTCATTTTGTCTACACAACGTTGGGCTGACAGATGCCTGACGAAGGAATGCAGCCCTTAAAAATTGCCTGGCGTGGTAAGGCTTTGCTAAGGCAGGGACGGTAAGGACGCTAGGGCTGATATGGTTAATAATAATATCTCAAATTTATATAGCACTTTTTTAATTAGCCAAAGACGTACTGCCATGACACTTGAATTTCCCTTGTTGGATCAATAAAGGTCTATGTGTCTGTCTGTCTGTCTGTCTGTCTGTCTGTCCTTCTGTGCCTGAAGGTCCCCCTTCAGGGTTCCTTGAGGGGTTGCAAATGGACCCTTAGGGGTCTGTAACTCTGAGTTATAGTTGTCCGTAAAAAGTTTGAGAACCACTTATCTATCTTCTTAATCTAGTCTGCACTTTAAAAACGTATCACATTGGCATATGTTGCGTGTCACGCGGTTCCATCTGTCGACAAACTGTGAAATGTCACGTACTACCAGACAGGAGGCATGGCAGGCCCTGCTGCTGCACAATTCACTCATAAATGACTCGCATGCAACCACACAGCACCGCAGACCTTATGCCATTAAGACCTCGAGGCCCATTCTACAAATGCCTTCTCAAATCAGTAGTTCTCACACTATCAAGATTTTTCAAAAATGTTCAAAAATAGCATTACAGTCATTTAGCAGACGCTTTTATCCAAAGCGACTGACAATAAGTGCATTCAACATAGGTAGGCAAGAAAACTACTAATCACCAGAAGTCCTAAGTGCATTCTCTTCTAAAACAAGCAACTAAGAGTACACCTAGCAAAATGTAAAAGTGCAATATATCAGCTACCTAATTTCTTAAAACAGATGAGACAAATGGGAAATTCAAATGAGCAAGAGCTAAAACAAATAAGTGTATCGAAAAAACAAGATCCAAGAGCTCGTACAACTAATTGACAACAAGTAGGCAAGGCAAAGAGGAAAGGTCAGGGTAGTGTTTCCTGAAGAGGTGGGTTTTCAGCCTGCGGCGAAAGATGGGCAGTGCCTGGGCAGTGGGAAGTTCATTCCACCACTGTGGAGCCAGAACAGATGTAGAAGCTCACAGTGCGGCACGAAGTGACGTGCTGTGAGCTTGTAGATCTGCTATTTTTGAACAGCCAACGGCAAAATCTAAAATGACACAGATGCTTTCCCAGTTTTAATGGGTTATTGAAGGTGACAAAACATTGACATTTCAAGAAAAGGCCTATTAAGGCAGGTGTGAGAGTGGAAAACATTGCAAATTGGTACACAGAACAGAACTTAAAGGGAGGGTGAGTGATATTTTTGGGGCTACAACGAAAAGCGTTTTTGTTGAAAGGTTAAAGCACCATATTCTGATATCATAGCTACAGAGTGTTTGTTGTTCAGTAACAGGAGTCTCCCTGTCTCAGTAGTAGTTCAGTGAGTAAGAGCACATAGCATTACAAGGCTATAGGTCTTCTCACAGCTGACCCCATTTTGAATCCAACCTGAGACTCTTTGGCCCCATTACTGGCAGCCAAATCCAGCCTGAATCTAGCCTGAATCAGATCTGTGCCATCCAGATTGGAATCCGATTTGTTTTAGGAAGTCTGAACAGAGACAGGTCACTGGAATATGATTTTTACAAATCCAACTTGAGCCATATGCAGAGGTGGTTTCAAATCTGATTCAAATCTGATTCCTAAAGATGCGTGATTATGCGTATCAGTCTGACCACAGTAACCTGATCTAACCACGTCAAGTCACATATCAAACTGTCCAAAACGTCACTTGCAGCGCGATCCGAGCACCACTGACGTCATTACAGAGCGAGAGCACAAGGGGTGAAATGAAAACAAAACAATAGTGCAGCATACGTTTTACAGAAGAAATGGCGACCAGCATTCAGTGGACAGACGGAGATATTCAATGTCTCCTAGCACTTTGGAGGGACGCCTCAGTAAGCGAAACTTGTAGGAATGTACAGGAACATGGTAATATATGAAGACATAGCTCGCGGCATGACAGAAAATGGGTTCACAAGGTCCTATCTGTAATGTCAGAGGAAAATAAAGAATTTGAAGAACACATATAAAGAGATTAAAGTCACGACGCCTACGTCGCTACCACGGTAACGAAAGCAGATATGTCGACGCAGGGCGGTTTGGGTTGACTTGTTTAAGTCTGAACACAAAGATCTGTGACAGATCAGATCTGGTCACTTGCAAAGGCAGTGTGAACAGTCGGGCCAAAAGATCAGATTTGAGAAATAAATCGGATCTCTCTCTCTCTCTCTCAAGCATAATAAGCATTTTTCGGGCGGGGGGCATAACCTCATAACTGGGGGGAAAAAAGGGGTGAAACGTGTGTGGCTGACACAGCACACACCTGCTGTCATTCATAGAACATAATTAACCGTTTCCTTCGGCACACGATCCTTTTAGCTGGAGAGAGATTCAAACATCTTGTCAAGTTGCATTGAGGGAAAGGAAGACACCGCGCGCGCAAGACAACGGCGCCGGGCTCACTGAAAACATGAGTCAGAGTTGTGACAAGATCATTAAAATATCACTGGCAATATGGGGGGCGTGAAGTTGCCAACTCTTGACATGTCAGGTGCTCTGCTGTTGAGAGAGAAATATATGAAAGACTGCATAAATTAAGCTGTTTGAAAGTGTGTTTTTTTATTATTATTCCTGACTCACAACGTCAAAGTTTGTCCTAATTTGTGACTTTTCTTCAATTGTCACGTGGTAAAAGCACGGTGAAGGAAGAAAAAGAAAAGGGACGAATATGACAACAACGCCACAATGCTAATACGGATCCGTTTTCACACAGAGTTCAACTAAGGATTTAACTTTTTTACATCAGTGGTTCTCAACATGGGGTCTGGGGACTCCCAAGGAGTCCTTGAGGAGGTTCCAGGGGGTCAAATTAGAAGAAATGCAAGCACAAACTCCAGTCACAAAAAGCAACAAAGACTTGCCAGCTGCAGGGATCCAAAAGCATATCATGTAAGGAATGAGAGCCAGCACTCACGTTCTGTCCATTCAGGCACTTGTCATTTTATTATTAAATCTGGCAACGTGACAAAGACAGATGCGTTTCGGCTACAAAGCCTTCCTCAGCTTAATCATACGTGATACAATTCAGCCGTGTCATTTTGAAAGCCCCCCCCACAATCAATCAGCCTCATCTCCACTGCTGCATGGTGGTGAATTGGAAAGTGGTTGCACTCTATTTTAATGACGTAACGCGCACGTCGCTTAACACCTACACTACAGGTCACACAATTAACAATTGATATGCATCTATAGGCTCATTCCTATGTTAATCCTATGTTAATTCATGCTGGTGTGACAACCCGGCGGTCGGCAGCCTTTGTTAACTTTGTTGAGGCGTGAATTTAAAGTTGTTTTAAATCTATGCATGTGCGTGCGCGTGCTCCTGTTCAAAAAGGTTGTTGCGCTGCGTGTTACAGGGTAGGTCGTCCCATGAGCAATGCAACCCAGTGCTCATCTCTCTGCGTGTTGTGCATCTAAGGTGGACTGTACCTCTCTAACCATTCCTCTATTAAGACCTGAGGGCGATTATATATATATATATATATATATATATATATATATATATATATATATATATATATATATATATATATATATTCAAAGATTTGCACAACTTTTCAAGATTTTTCAAAAAATAGCAGATCTACAAGCTCATAGGCACGAAGTGATGTGCTATGAGCTTGCATATCTGCTATTTTTGAATAGCCAAAGTATAAGTATTGCTGGGGACCCCCTGGTACCCAACAAGGACCCCACATATATAGCTAAAATCTCTAAAACAGATGCTTTCCCGAAGTTAATGGGTTAAGCCGCCCTCCACAGAGATAAAATTTCACCTGAAATGTTGTTGTGGATTTCACCTTGACCTTGCCCACAGTGTATATGCGACAGCTCGCGTGATAATATGCGTTTTCAGGCTTTTTGGGTGTGGAGTGGACGGAGATTATTTCTGAAACGGTGCTTAAAAAAATAAAACGCACATGTGGCCGGGGATTGTTTCTGTTTTTAAAACGCTTCTTAAAATGAAAACATATTACTGTGGACGTGGCCTCAGCCGGTAGCCCAAATATCCATAGGCGGCCACTCCGCCAGGCCCATTACTCTGTCAGGTTAAGCTGATATGACAATAAGGCAAAGTGGAATTCTCTCTCGTATAAACACAAGTGACCTCACCCTCCGCAGAAATCTCAAATAAATAATTAAGTTTCTCTCTCTCTGAACCCTGTGGCTGTTCCAGTCTCTCGGTTTGTCTTTGTGATTCATGTTTTTTTGGTTTGCACGCAAACACACAAATAGAGCAATTAACTTGAGGTGGGTTTGATGTAATTCTTGCCACAACACACTCAGCTGGCTTCAAGAGTAAAAGCATTACAAACAAATTAAGCGCGCCCTAGGACTAAGAGGCATTTGGAGCCCCGTACTTGGAAGTCATTCCGCGGAGTAGCTCCCAGAAGGATACTGAAAGTCAAAAGGAATGTTTCAGGGTTGGCGGTCAAAGAAAACGCACAAAAAGTTCTCTGCAGAGAACCGCAACTAAAACACAATGTCACACTAAATGTGGCAAGTGAATAGGTCACACGAAGGAGGGTTCAGAATGCATTTATTCAAGTACACACACGCAAAGCACGCACACACCCATTATATTGCTATACCCGTTGCGTTCTCACTTTTTATTCTGCATTTAGACAGAGGCGCAACAGTGATTGAAAACGCTGTAGTGTGCATGCCAGGTGGCTAGGTGGCGGTGACACTCTGCCATATAGACCAGTCACGCATGCATATTAACCACTTCCGTTCTACTTCCACTTCTCCTGTCACAGCTGTTTGTTTACATACATCAATGCAGTGTGGTTCTACGCAGGGTTGCCATGTCCGCTTATTATAAGCGACTTTCGGCTTGTTTTTTTGTAAATTTGCTTGTAAATATTGGTACTTGCGAGTTGCGTTCTTTTGGGCTTGTTTTTAAAGTGTAGTTGATTTTATTATTGTTGTAAAAAATTGCAGATCCGTAAGGCTTTGTTTGTGAGCTTGTAGATCTGCGCGACACTGAGGTGCAACTATACACTATTAGCATAACCCTGTTTGATTCTTACTCTAACCCCAACCTTAGAATTTTCTTATTGTAAGCCTAACTTTAAAACTATTTGTAAACATAAAACAACCATTTCTATTGGTAGGACCAGGAAAATTGTTCTCACAATAGCCATTTCTCAAATTCTACTAGATATTTGGCCCTCACAAAATAGAGTGATACAATTAAACACTCACACACGCACAAACTCACACACGCTTGCAGGCACGCAGGCGCACACACACACACACACACACACACACACGTTTGTAATACTATGCTTCTGAGGACATCAACATTTTAGGATGGATGCCATTTTCGTTTTTTACAATTTTTAACCGTAAGGCTAAAGCCGGAAAATAGCAGATCTAACGTACAACCACACAATGCGTCACACTGCGACGCGTTGTTAGCTTGTATATATCAGCTATTTTTCGGTGCACAACACCAACACGAAACTAGGTATAATCAAGCATTATTCTAACTCTAAACCTAACCTATAAATGTCTTCAGCCTAAACCCAAACTGAACATTTGTTTTATTGTAAATCTATCTGAAAGTAAATAAATACAATTAATCCTAAAACAACCGTTTCTCTTGTGAGGACCAGGAAAATGAGCTTCACAACGTCAATTTCTCATATTCTACTATACTTGCGGGGAATAAATTGATTGATGGACACAGACAGAAGTGATGGAGTGATAGACATATTGAGGAGAGGGAAATGTTGCAGCTGCCATATCTATGCCCTATGGAGTAATGAACGTGGGTGGACAGAAAGGGGGGGGAGAGAGAGAGAGAGAGAGAGAGAGAGAGAGAGAACCTAAACTAAAACCCTTTTCAGACCACTTATAGACCCCTTAACAGATGACGTCAGACTGGTTGCAAGCGTCATACTGGTTGCAAATGAAACCCATTCTGTCAGGTCTCGCTAGGACGCGCCTCACTAGCCAACACACAAGGGGGGGTTGGGGTGCGCTGAAACCAGCGTAACCCAAAACAACAGGTTGGGAATTGATTGCATGAAACAATCACCTGTGCATCCAGTCTCAATGTTAGTAAACAAATAATTGGTCTATTGGTCCGGTCACAATAAAAGAGCACCTGTCTGCAATTTGCAACTGGACCTAAACAAGTCTTCTAGCTTGCCAAAAACAACATCACAGCGCGCCACTTTGTGCCGTGCTGCGAGCTTGTACATCTGCTATTTTTGAAAAATATCGGGGAAAGAAATTCAGATGGGGAGTCCGCAGCCAAATATCAATTTGGGAGTCCTTGACATTAATAGGTTTGAGAACCACAGCTGCAGTGTTGATCAAACGTGTAGCAGCGGCTCAATGCGGTCTAAATCTGCAAAAGAAACCAAAAAACAAATATAAAACAAAGACGGACGGAGGGTTTAATAATTCAAAGCGATCCTCTGCAGTGACATTTGGAGCTGCAGCGAAGGTGAGATCCGCTGTCCTCGTTAAGAGCAGCCTGGGCTGTTATTTCCATGTCTTCTGACATTTTATTCCACCGTCCTCAACAACTCCCACACGGGTTCACCGCCCATGACCTCCACTCTCTGAACTCTGTGTGTGTGGACACGCAGTCACAACAGTCACGCAAAGCTGTGCCCACGCAGGTGCGTGCGTGTGTGCGTGCGTGTGTGTGTGTGTTACTATACTTGTGAGTGCCGAATGTCCCCAACAGGTATACTGGTCCTCATAAGACAAATTGTCGCTGTGGTGTGGAAACCTTGTCCAAAACCAAAAAATATATATAAAACATTGAAATACGTAGATACAAGGTTTCATAAGGGGGGGGGGGGTGTTTGCGGGTTAGAAGGGCCTGAATGTCCCCCTACATCAGGCAATATAAGGGGTAACAAAGTTGTTCCCCCATCAGTTATAGTGAAAGCCGAGATCTCGCCTATACTGTGTTAGAACAGCATTGAAAATTACTTTAACATTTACAATCTGGTCTTCATCCAGAGCTACTTAGTGCTTATAGTTGGTTAATTAAATTCCGAGGACTCATTGTCCATTTGGTTACATTCGTATAGCCTACACTCTTCGGATCTACACCAAGACTATAATTACCAGTGGTAAAGACATCACCGTCTAACCCCCCCCCCCCCCCCCCCACCCCCACTAATGTGTGTGTCGAGGGGGGGGGCTCCTGCCGGCGAGTTTGCAAGCTTTCTACCAGACAGCAACAATTTAAAAAAAATTACGGTTTAAACTTTCTTTTTTTTTTTTTTTTTTTTTTACTTACAATTAGGCATCTAGAGGTTAAGTAGGGGTTAGAGGTGGAGTTATGCTTGATTTACACTTACAGTGTAGTTGCATGCCGGTTGTCGTGCACCGAAAATAGATTATCTCCAAGCTTACAGCGCATCACAATGCGTCGCAGCGTGTCCCGCTGTAGAGCTTGTAGATCGGCAACTTTGGTTTACATTTGAAAATGGCAAAAAAAAAAGTAAATGTAATTCCTAAAATTGACTAAAATGTTGACCTTGTCTTCACAAGTATAATAATACTAAAGTGTAAGTGTGTGTGTGTGTGTGTGTGTGCACGTGGGTCTGCCTCTCAACACTTGCACATATTAGCATCATTAGAGGCTCTACCATGGCAGCAGGGATAGATGGAGAGCGCCCTCTAGGGGGGAGAGTGGAGACATGCTGGGTTGCAGGAGGGTTGCAGCAGGTAACCCAACTAATCGACAGTGGTGGAAAAAAGTACTCATATTTTCTACTTAAGTAAAAGTATCAATACTGCAATGTAGAAGTACTCGGTTACAAGTAAAAGTGCGGAATTAAAAATGTACTTAAAGTACCAAAAGTAGAAAGTATACTCATCATTATGCAGAATGTCCCATTTCACAAGTTTTCAAATGTATAAAAGTCTTTGAAAATATCTACAATATCTACAAGCTCGGATGCGACGCATTATGGATTATGAGCTTGTAGATCGGCTATTTTCAAATGGCCGAAATGTATATAGGGCTGAAGTGGTTAATATATGTTTTGTAATAATAATCAAAATCTACAAAGTAACTAGTAACTAAAGTTTTCAAATAAATAGTGGGGTAAAAGTACAATATTTGCCTCTGAGATGTAGTGGAGTATAAGTAAAAGTACTGAACATTGGAAGTACTCCAGTAAAGTAAAAGTACCTCAAAATTACTTCGTTACCATTTTAACCGTGTTAGATTCATTGAAAACACCAGTCCTTGGTTCTGTTGACTGATATTGTCCTTCTGCGTGAGGAGACCGTGTTTTTTCAATGACTTTTTTATTTTTTGAATTTTTGGGGCAAAATGAAAAAAAATAGAAAAATGTAATAAAATACATGAAAAGAGTAGACTAGATAAAATGACCCCAAACACGTTTGAAAGTGAAATATCCCTTTAAGGCTTAAGAGATTAATCACTTGGTATTAAAAAAAGAGAAGAAATAAATAAGAAAATAATCAATGTGTGCAGCCCTACCTCTGAGGAATATTTTTTCCTACTATTCTTTCTGCAAACCAATTAATAAATGATGATCCGGTTTTAAATATTGAATTACGGCATCAAACGCAGACTGGTGTCAAATCACAGAGGCGGCGGAACAACAGATTTTATTAACAATTCACGTGCACAGCCGAGCCAAATGTTCATTATTTTGGCAACACAAGAATCGACATCCTCTGATGTCAACACCACCACAGGAATCGCAGCGGGATTAACTTTGATTTAGAGACGACTTCTTTCGCATCCCGGTCACAAACATGCACTTTTATTTAAGGGAAAAGAACAGTACAGTAATTGCACTGCAGTTTCTGACGTGATGATATGTAACGGTTGCATCACGCTCACTTATATCCATGTCACCCTAAAGCCCCTTAGCTTTTAACAACTTAACCACTTAAAGTTGCACCATGTAACTTTCCTCTTCTACCTCGGATTTGAACTCGGTTTCCTTCGCAAGTGCTGACATTTTGTACCATTGAGCTAATAGGGCCTGCCTGCTTGCTCAGGGAATACCTTGAATCTTGACCATCAGGTCCCAATTTGTGTCAGATCCTGTGTCTAGGCGAGAAATGACCTTTGACAAGATCTAAATGTCTCAATAGAAGAGCAGGGAGATAAAATACAACCACCCCAAATGTATAAGTTATATTGTATTAACATACTCTACCATACAAGATTGGACAAAATTACATTTTATTCATAAAAGAAATGACACAGTGCCGCTTTAAACCTTGTAAGAAAGATGAGAAACGATCTACAAGCTCAAAACGCGCTGCGTTTTGAGCTTGTAGATCGGCTATTTTTGGCCAACTCCAAACTCCAACTCAAGAATAGGCATGCTGGGTTTCAACTGGTTGAGCATTTGCCACTTGGCAAAGAAGCCTTTCGAAAGTGCCAAACTTGGCCCTCACAGAACATAAGGTCAGGGATTCACCGGTGGTCCGATACACACTGCGCCGGGAGATATGAGTCGCCACAGCCAATCATCTGCCCAGCAGTGCATTTCCTCATTCTCAGAACCTTAACCCATTGAGACCGGGAAGGGCACGCATCTGAGTCATTTTAAGATGTCTTTGGCTATTCAAAAATAGCAGATATACAAGCTCATAGCTGTAGATCTGCTATTTTTCGAAAAATCGTGGAAAATGTGTGCAAATCTTTGAATATATATACATGTTTTAAAGCGAACATTTTTAACTCTGATCTGTCCTTCTGGGGGTCCCTAGAACAACATATTTTGAGATGGGGGTCCGTGGCCAAATATATATAATTTTGGGAGTTATAATCCTTGACATGAAAAAAGTTTGAGAACCACTGATATTATAGCAACATACGTTTTTTTAAAAAACGGTTAAAAATATATATATTCAAAGATTTGCACACATTTTCACGATTTAAAAAAAAATAGCAGATCTACAAGCTCATAGCGCGGCACTCAGTGCCGCGCTATGAGCTTGTAGATCTGCTATTTTTGAATAGCCAAAGAAAGCTTAAAACGACACAGATGCGTTCCTGGATTGAATGGTTTAATCTGGGCGCACAGCTGCAAAGTCTCTTCGTGGGAAATAAACTTGTATTGGTAATTTCGTGCATTGTGGGACGTATATAGCTTGAAGGTGTGCGAGCTGTGAGCGGGTGGTCAATGGATTCGTTTTGCACAAATAGGGAGAGCGGGCCAATTCAGAGTCTCACGCAGTTGTGTGTATTATTTGCAGACCCTGTGTGTACCACTGTGTAACATGCAATAAGGTGGCTTATTTCAAGCCCTGTTGCTCAGGTGAGGCGATCAATGCGACCGTGAGAGAGGCAATTTGCCGTTTTATTTTGCCTGTGTGTTGTTGGAGGGCAGACATTTGGTGGTCTTGTTTTCCGGCTGATGGGGAGGTATAGCTTAGACCACGTTTAAGACGACGACGGTGTCTCGAGAAAACGACAAAGTGCCGTTGCGTTCTCAGTTTTTATTCTGCGTTTTTAGAAGGAGGCGCAACAGTGATTAAAAAAACGCTGTAGTGCGCATGCCAGGTGGCTAGGTGGCGGTGTGACGCACTGCCAGATCCAGACCACTCCACGCATGTGTAGAACCGCTTCCGTTCTACTTCCTATCACAGCTGTTTATTTACACCAAGGGTCCAGCTTGAAAGTTTTACATTGAGGCTAATACGGAAGAGACAGTTCATATGAATGGCCTGTAGTTTCGCTGTTTATACCCCTGCTGGTGTCAGAAAGAATTTATCTTAATGCAAGCGGATGGGTTTTTGACAAACTTTAGACTAGATTTTCTTACCTTAATACATTTTTTCATAAATACTATATGCTTCCAGTCGTTAGTTTAAAGTCTCCTTTCAATCATCATGATATGCGTTTTGGTGAACTATGGTCCCATTTATTATAAAATTAACGATAAAGTAGTTTATGCTCTAGGAGGGGCGGGATGATTTGATTGACAAGCTACACAACCAATAGCATTCATTCCCCACCCCCGCTCTTGATTGACAAGCTACCCAACTAATAATGGTCTGGTGGCATTCTGCAGGATATGACGCGATATTGAAACATGGCGGATTTGAAAATTGCTGAACAATCGGCTTCATTTACGGTCTGTAGTAACCAATGGCGTGACGCTTGTCCATTCTTTTTATACAGTCTATGGTTTACACACGCCAATGCAGCGTGGTTCTACGGCTCTGCACCAATGTAATAGCATACTACGTAGCATGCGCGACATGAGCCATGACATCACGCGTTTTGCGGATTCCCCCGTATAGCCCGTTTACATGGACACGCGAGGTGGAGCGCTTTCAAAGATTTCCACTCTGCAAGGGGGTTTTCACTTTGTTACGTTTTCAACCTCCGATTACGCCGTTGCCATCTTAACGGAAGGCACGTCTGATATTTTATTTTACCGTTTTCCCTATAGACACCGCTGTCGCCCAAACCTCCAAAATGTATACCTGTGAGTGTGTGTGCATGTGTAACAGTAGCTTATTCACAGTCCTCTCCCGGCAAAATGGTGCTGCTCCTGCACGCAGTCCTGAGGTGTTTCAGCCTGGCCATTACATTCTTCCTCATCTGGTTGGGTTCACACCTAGAACATGTTTAGAATGTTAACTGCAAACGCAGAGGTCTAAATTCAACATATCGTCAGTGTCCGGGACGAACCAGCTAACTCCATTTTCAGCTTTTTTTTTTTTTTCATAAATCAACGCTATTGAACACCCTTTACGTCTGTGTAAAAAATCTAAACATTTGAACCAATGAAAAGTATTAAAAAGCGCCTCTGACGAAAACTCCCAACTCCATTGGATCCTCAAACTGTCCGTCAAAAACAAACAACTCCCCCCTCTCCTCTACAGCGCTGCCTTTTAACAGCATGAGCAGTAGAGCGCACTGCGCAGTGAACGAGGAGGAGGATCACGTTACAAACTCCCCGTAGTCTGTTAAAACTATGCAGTGTACCTGTTTATCAAACTTAGCACTGACGCTAATGTTATGAAAACAAGTAATTATATTTCTAAAATCTATGAAGTGTTCAATGAGGAGAGCAATGTGACAAGAAGAAAGGCGTTCATAGCATTTCTGTCGCGCTGAAACCTCTCCCTCAGCAGCGAGTGGAGCTATTGTTTGGACAACAACTCCATTTCAGCTTGATTTCTGCTCGCCTGAAACTACTATCTCCACTAGCGCTGGGTAAAGTGTTGATTTACCCGCGATTTGGGTAAAGTGTTGATAATATAATGACACATGCAAGTATCTGACAATATATAAAGTCACTATACCAACTTTGATGAGGCAGTATTAATTTGTTTTAAAAATATAAGGTTTTCTTCATTTCCTGAAAAACTTATATTTTGTTTTCTCGTTTCCTGAACAATGAGCGTTTTGGAGTTAGCGGTTTCAGGCTGGACAGCAGAGATATGGTTGTTATGCTGAAGACAAGAGAGTCAAGAGACACACTAATGCCAGTGGTTCTCAACCTTGTAATTTCAAGGACCCCCGCATAACTCTCAGAGTTACAGATCTGTAAGAGTCCCCAGGGACCCTCAAGGAACCCAGAGGTTCCTTGAGGAACATCAAAAGTAGCAGATCCGCAAGCTCGAAACGCGGCTCGAAACGCGGTGCGAAACGACACGTTTCGAGCTTGTAGATCTGCTACTTTTGCTACTTTTGCTTTGAATCCTGAAAAGTAACAGTTTTGGACGTGAGGTTTCCACCCGACAGAGACAATATACTTTGTTAGCTGGGGTCCCCCAGGGGTCTGTACTTGGCCCCCTCCTTTTTTTTTCTGTTTGAATATTATTCAATAAATTGTCAACTGTTGTCTGGATATTAATATTTTCCATAATAGTGGTTAACCACAACAAATCATTGCCTAAATGTACAGTACTAACCTAAATTCAAATCTAACTAGAAAAAGTGCTCCTCGGAGCACAGGTCTCCGCCAGGTCAGGTAGATTATTGTGGCGTCCTGGTGGCGCTATAATAGGCCAATGTGAAAAGGGACATTCCTTCTTAGGCCTTGCACGGCAATCAGACACTGCATTCATGATTTGAGGCATTTTGTTCCAAAAATGTGGTTTGCTAAATTGGACCTGCTGGTGGCGCTATAACAGGCCAATGTGAAAAGGGTGGCATTTCTTCCTCGGCCTAGTGGGAATGGGAAAATTTCACGGAAATCGCACACTGCGTTCATGATTTGAGGAATTTTGTTCAAAACGGACCTCTCCTGCAAACTTTGGAAGCCAATGTTAGCCAAGTAGGATGGAATATGAAATATCGGACGCATCCATCTTGATGACATGACTATAGAGATACTGTGTACCGATTTGCGTGATTTTTGGACAGAATCTGAAGGAGTAAGAGCAAAAATTTGTTTTACAAAACTCAGCCTCCTGGTGGCACTCTAAAAGGCATACATGTATGTGAAAAATGCAGGGCAAATGTTTTTCCTTGGCCTCTAGGGAGTGTGCGTGCAAAGTTTCACGCAGATCGGTGCAGTTATAGCTAAAAACGTGAATCGGCCTGTTATAGCGCCACCACGAGGCTGATTTGAGCGTTTTCAAGTGGCATTTCTGTCTGGGCCAAGTGGGGGTCTACGTGGAAAATGGCACGAAAATCGCATGCTGCGTTCATGATTTCAGGCATTTTGTTCGAAATGAACCAATCCTGCAAACTTTGGAAGCCAATTTAAGCCAATCAGGATGGCATATGGAAAATCAGACGGATCCGTGTTGATCACATGGCTATAGAGATACTGTGTACTGATTTGCGTGTTTTTTGGACAAATTCTGTAGGAGTAATATCAAAAAATGTGTTTAGCAAAAGTCGGCCTCATGGTGGCGCTATGACAGGCTGATCGGACCATCCAGGGAGTGTGTGTGCGCAGTTTCACAGCGACCGGGTCAACGGTGGCGGAGATTAGCTGGTCACAGACAGAAGGACGGACACACACACGGACGGACGGACGGACGGACACACGGACGGACGGACAGGGGGCAAAACATACTCTCTCGCCATGCCTTTCGGCCTGGCGGAGACAATAATGAAACCAAAACAATGCCATGGCTAATTTAGCGGCAAACACCATTCAATTTGTCAGGGGTGCTGTCCTCCTAAGTTCTTCCGCTTCTTGAGTTCTAACCCTGTCTACTTGTAACCCGTCATTCAATTGTGTCTGTTGTTGTCGTCTCACCCGGCTGTCATGTTTGCGTTTAGACCGCCGTCGGTGGGGCGGGTCTTATCCCACGGAAACTCAGCTCTGATCATCTCTGGTGTGAGCTGCAATGATGGGTCTTCTGTCCTGAAAATACAAAAAAAGCCGAGATAGAACAACATTATTATGGCAACAAAAGGCGCTCCCTGCTCTAATAATCCAGACCCAAACATTTCTAGTATGTGGCAGAGTTAAGTTTAGCATAGCTAGACTATCAGAGATCTATTCTAAAGTCAACGCAGGAGCTAGAACAGCAGAGAAACCAGCTGATGCTTTGAAAACAACTCATATCACTGTCCCAATATAAAGGAAGACCTTCAAGTCTTTGCATTGGTTCTGCAATGCAGTTATTATTATTTTTATCTCTGAAAAGGTTTCCATACAGTTTTAGCCCATTCATTGAATGTAGATGTCACCAGACAGACATATATAGTATAGGTGGAGATCACTGATCATCATGGCTAAATGAGATGAACTATACTGTGGATATGAAGTGTTGCAGTGGCTTACGGTTTGACCACTAGTTCAGCCAGGTCATCCGGGAGGCCCATGAGAGGAGGTGGAGCTGTGAGAGGAAGTAGATCTGTGTCGTCGTCCACAAGCCTGGGGGGGGGGGGACACACAGAGCGGATGCAGGTGAAACTAAAACAATATCAAATCGAATGTCATGTCAAGAACCCCCAAATGTATATGTATTTGGTCGTGGACCCCCCATCTGAAAAGGTTTTGTGCCAGCGACCCCCAGAAGAGAAGATTTGTGTAAAAGAAATGCTAAGTTATTCTAAATGTTCCAATACTTTCAAGATATTTATTTTTAATCAAAAATAGCAGATTTTCAAGCTGTGAACTTGTACAGCTGCTATTTTTGAATAGCCAACTTATAAATGGATAGAGTGGTTAAAATGATTGTGATGCTGTATCAAGACATTTAGCTGGGGACCCCCTGGAACCCCCCCAAGGGTCCCCGGACACAAACAGTGTTATAACTAACTCTCATTGACCAAAGTGCTGTACAGAATATGGGGTAATAACCAGAGTCTTAAACAAAGAGACCAAACTAAACTCAGAGGCACAAAAACGCAATAAAACGCCAAAAAAAAAAGAGGCAATAAAACGCAAATAAACAACCATAACAAGGGGATGATTCAAATGCTAGTGAATAAAAGAGTCTTGCCCAGTGTTGCACAGAACTACAGTAGGTACAATTAAGACCAGATTCAGAAGGTGACCGAGCCTTTGCAGTGGCCGGCCCCAGGCTCTGGAACACCTTGCCCCTTACATATTCATTCTGCTCAGTCACCAGAGGGTTTTAAATCCTCCCTGGCCTTTATCTCCATTTAAATGCGTCAACCCCTGGCCTTTACGGTATAGCTGCCAAAATGCTGTTTTTTAGCCCTCTTTTTACACTTCAGTTGTGACATGTTTTGTTTCTTTATTTGTGTAGCACTTTGGTCGACCCTGGTCATTGTAAATGTGCTTTATAAATAAAGGTCGAGTTGAGTCGAGCGCGGATGTAAACGATTGAAAGGATGGGGCAGATTCTCTTTTCCTGGTGTTTCACCCAGGTGGGCGTGGTTTTGAGGTTAGGTTTGGGCATAGTTTCTGTGAGGTAAGGTTAGGCTTAGGCATAGTTTCTTGTGAGGTAAGGTTAGGCTTAGGTTTAGGCTTAGGCATAGTGAGGTTAACGTTAGGTTTAGGGTTATAACCACGAGCAAAAGCGGCGTCACCCCTGGAGCCTCTCAGTTTAGTTCTCGGGGCAGCTAGTAGCTCCAAGTCAGCTGACCTGACGGACCGGGAGGATTAACCCATTAAACTCATTGACTGCCAATGACGTGTTTTGACGTGTGTCAATCCAAGGCCCACACCGCCAAGGACGCGTTTAGACGTGTACTGGTGTCTCCAGTGTTTACGCTAGATGGCGCTCTTCGCTAACCTATAAAATCACCATTTGACTCCCAGTGAAGCAGTAAAAAGTGATCGCAAATTTTTTTTATATGAATTTGGAAAAACATCCTTTTCTCTGCTTTATGTTGCTTTTTGACGAAAACAACCTACATTCAGCTGCCAATAACTATAGAGCGGATTATCGCGACGGCAAACTGTAGCACGTGCCCTCGCCTTGACGACCCGGCAGGCTTATGCAAAAAAAATGTAATTTAGATACAGTAGCATGATATGTAGACAGATGCCAGGTTAATGTGTTGACCTGGCATCCTATGGTTTGTATAGTTTCAATGTACAGATTATAAATGTTTTGATATTGAAGTGTTTAGACTGATGATAGGTTCTTGTTTTACCCATGATCCTAGATTACTATTTTTATGCATTTCATATATCACCTAGTGTTTACCTTGCTCTGCTCACTCTGCTAAATGCCTAAATTGTAAATTGTAAATTGTATTGGCAGCCGGTGGAGAAAGGCCAAGATAGTTTAAGCAATTGAAGTGATCCAAACAGGATGATATGAGGGGCGTGGATGACTTTCCCCAAGGTCTTGGCCAAAAACAGCTTGATTTTTGGCGATGGAATGACGGTGGTGGAAAAAAAGTAGTATTTTACTACTGCATTTACCTGCTTGTCAAACTTAAATGCGGAATCAAAGAGCACACCAAGGTTTTTCCAACTGTGGTTTTACACGGGCGGACAGGTTGCCAAGACCGTTTTTTTGGCAACCTGTCCAAGATGAAGTGCAAGAGGCTGATTTTCTAAAGTGTAGTAATTCAGGGAAGGGACTGTTCAGGGTTAACTGAAATGGAAGCAAGAACGGCAAAGGACGGTCAAGTAGTTAGTTGGTTCTATACTTAAGAGCAAAATCTATACTGTATATAGTCACTGTCGGGCAGAAAACTTGTATCTCCATATTTCAAATGTTTGTTTTTTTTCATAAATGAATGCCCTACTTCGTCATAGTAGTGCGGCACAAAAGCACCGAATATAGCTGATCTAAAAGGTCACAACAAGTCACATGCAGCGTTACATATGCACACATATTTAACCAATGAAAATTATTAACAAGCACTTGTGACCTTAATAACTAGGCCTATATTGGAACACATGTTCTTTTTTCCATGTCTTTAAAAGTGCACGTGTGTGTGTACTTTTCAAGACATGGAAAAAAGAACCTGTGTTCCAATGTAGCGCTTGTTAATACCATTCATTGGTTACATATGCGTGACAATAGCCGATCTACAAGGTCACAATGCACACACACCTCCAGTACGCCTCCTCCTCTACTGTGTGTATGTAAATTGTGGTGTTTGTGTTTTGACAAGCAGACACACACAGTGACACTGTGCGTGTCACCAGGGAGACACTGCTGCTGTTCTGGCCTGACAAGAGGCTGCGCTCAAATCCTGTCTTGAATGTAAACAAAGGAAGAGCGCGCACACACACACACACACACACACACACACACACACACACACACACACACACACACACACACACACACACACACACACACACACACACACACACACACACACACACACACACACACACACACACACACACACACACACACACACACACAACTTCGTACAGTAGTTGATCTTCTCACGTTATTTAGTTTATCATAAATGAATGCCCTTTTTTAAACTTTGTCGTATGACAGTGTTGCACAATTGTAGCAAAAATAGCTGATCTACAACCAATCTGTGTGCGGGTTTTATAAATATTTAACCACTGAAAAGTATTTAAAGAGAGCTTTTGACTAAATAATAACTACAATGCATCCATTTGAACACAGCTCTCCAATTGGCTCCCTCCACTTAGAAAACCTGTGCATTATAAGTGCAGCGTTTCATCGAAATCACCTTGGTTCTGGTGACTGATATTGTCCTTCTAATACGTGAGGGGGCCATGTTTTTTCAATTACTTTTTTAATTGTGTGTATATATATATATATATATATATATATATATATATATATATATATATATATATATATATATATATATATATATATATAAAATAAATTAAAAATATGAATGAAAAAAAAAAACACTCATGCATTAGAAGGCCAATATCAGTCACCAGAACCAAGGATGTTTGTTTTCGATGAGTCTAACACGGTTAAAATGGAGTTTGAAGATACAATATAGGATTGTATAGGAAGGGGGCGTGTCTGATAAAATGAATATCAAATATCATGAATATCAAATATCTAAATACTGAATCAAGCAACTTTAAAAACTGTCTGGGGTGCTCACAAAAGCCTGAGTAGATGTTAAAATGTTTGAAAGTGAAATATCCCTTTCAGTGGTCAGACAGGTCTCCCGCCAACGCTTTTTAGAGATTTTCAAGTGGGCTCTGATCCAGAAAAGGTCGGGGGAAACCAGTGCATTAGTGACCCAGTGGCTGCTTGCTTGGAGATAGCCTGGGTGAGATAAGGACACGATTCTGGGCTTTCCAAATGTTTCCGAGAGTGTTGAGATAATAACACGTGATTTCACCTTTGTTCCAGCGAGGTAAAGAGGCCATCGAAAAAAGGGAGATATCAACTCACAGCCATTCGTGCAGCCCAAAACAATACTGTGTGTGATGAAAAATTCACGTTTACTTTTCTTTTTTAAATGGACTATAAGGTCATGAACAGGGAGGTTCTTCTTATCTGCACACCTGACTGCTAATTGGTTGAGACAGGTGCACGAGGCGCAAGCAATACAGCGTAAAGGGAACACGATGGCTAAGAGCGCTGTGCTCACTTCAAAATATTATCATTTATTCAGTCTACTTATGCATATAGCGCTGAATAAATGATTGTTTCAATGTGTGTGCGTGACCTACAGCATATTGTTACCCAAAATGTTTTGAATAAATGATTATTTCAATTTATATTATTGTCGCTCTCGGGTGGTAACCTCGTATGTCCAAAACTGTTACTTTTCAGGAAATGGGGGTGGAAAAAGAACCGTGTTACAATGGATCAAGTGAAGTTACTATTAACTTTTTAACTTTAGTATATACCACTAAATAAGGCCCGGACTGGCAGCGATCTTTCAATTTTCTTACCTTTTCAAGTAGTCACAGAATATTTATCTCCAGTATGATCGATCCCCTGATGGTTGCTAATCACGTTTTTTCAGAACAGTCTGTAGCCTCTGCCAGGGTTTTGACCGATTTTGGTACCTTTTCGCATAGCCACAAAATATTTTTCTCAAGTATGATTGATCCCCAGAAAATTTCTAATCACAGATGAGATTCAGGTGTGGTTTCACAAATATCAACGAGGTCAATTTGACCTTGTTGTCATGTGTTGTTTGATGTTTGAAAATAGCTCAAAACCAGTGGTTTCAAACCAAAAAACATTGTGAATTGTTTGTCCGTTTCAATTTTAACATTGAAGTGGATGGAGCAGCAAATCTTTGGAAATTGTTATCTCCTTATTCGTTTGGAATATCGAAAAGGTGTCAATAATAAATAATTAGAGAATCTTTTTAGAATTTTTTTTTTTTTTTTAAGTTATTATTTTTTTTTTTTTCAGGACGTTTTTAAACGTCTTTGGCAGGCAACAGCTAATTTCTCAAAGACGTTTATAAATGTCTTTGGCAGTTATAGAGTTAAAAATAACATGTTTCGACAAAAATACGTAAAAAAAACAAATAGGAGCCGAGAAACAGGATTTTTAAGTAATAAGTTAACCAGGAAGTGAATGGAGCAGTAAATCTTTGGATCACGTTATCTTCTGGTTCTGTGTGAAAAAAACATGAAAAAGAAAACTTGTCCAAACTCGTCGTTGGCAGTCAATGAGTTAAGTCACAAGTTCTTGTTAATACATTTAATTGATTAAGTAGGATTTGTAAAACGTTTTAAAACCCACAGACATACTTAACCACTTTCACTTTGAAAGTAGAGTTAATTTATGAAAAACCTTCACGTTGAAATATGGTGATACAAGGTTTATTTCCGACAGCGACGATGTTTGACCTACAGTAGATGACCTAGATGCATGTTGGCGATAAAACCATCTAGAACCAAATGTGGTCTTCCTGGTTGACTTTTTGTGGTATGTTAAAATAGCCTCATAGAATCAAAATGGTCAAAAACCGCTAAAACACTGCAATCTCACAACACCACGTCATGGTGTGAGCTTGTAAATCGGCTATTTTCCATCACACGCCAGCTTAAATCGGTCAACGCACAGGATTGTACTGTGTGCAGATGTATATACACTAAATAACATGTTCCGGTGACAGGAATAAGGGTAAATGCCTCCCTACTTTGACAGCGTAGAAAAACACACTACAGTAATGTCCTAGCGCTAGCAGAAGAAACGTGCCATAAATAACACTGTTTATCCACATTCCATTCCTCGTGTTCGCCTCAGCTGTACATTAACGACATGTGAAGGTCAGCCACCCCGACAACATCAACAAAAAGACATACATGAAGAAAACATGTAGGTTTGTTGAAGAGAGCAAGGACACACAGGCTTGCTGAAAGAGAGAGAACTGTTCTTGAAGTTTTTTTATCCATGTGGGAGATGTCTGCTCCTGCTAATGGGTTGAGAGAAAGAAAACAGGAACAAAATGAATGGAGGCGTGTATTTCTAGCGAGCATGGGACTCGGAGGTCTTGTACCGACAAGAAAAACATTTTTGCTTTGTGCCGTTTTTGCTGGGTGGATGCGTGTGTGTGTGTGTGTGTGTGTGTGTGTGTGTGTGTGTGTGTGTGTGTGTGTGTGTGTGTGTGTGTGTGTGTGTGTGTGTGTGTGTGTGTGTGTGTGTGTGTGTGTGTGTGTGTGTGTGTGTGTGTGTGTGCGCGTACATAAGTGCGTGCGTGTAAAACATTTTCACTTTATACATCATTCGCTAGGTGTGTGTGTACAGTATGTGTGTGTGTGTGTGTGTGTGTTTGTGCGTGCATGTGTGTTTGTGTAGGGGCCTGATTAATACTTAGTTGGGCACCTGACGGTGTCACACAATAGAAAAAGCAGATCTGGCCCGGATGGCTGGTGTAGCGGGCCGGGTACCGTGTCGCGGGTTCGAATCCCGATCCCAACGACCTTTGCTGCATGTCACTCCCCATCTCTCTCTCCCCATTTCCTGTCAGTCTACTGTATATATCAATTAAGGCAGAAAAATACCCCAAAAATATCTTTAAGAAAAAGCAGATCTACAAGCTCACAACGTGTCGCAGTGCGCCACGTTCTGCTTTTCGATGTTCCACACGGATCGCAACAAAGTATAAATCAGGCATAGCACTTAAGACATTTCCTACTGTAGTTACATGCAGAGGAGGGTATGGAAGTGTGGGGTTGCATGAAGGAGTAAGACGCAAGCAGGTGCGACGCACTATGGTAAACACATTATTGGCCAATTATGATGCAGACTGCGAACCGCAAAGCACTATGATGCTACTAAATTATGCCAAATGATGATGCACAGCCAGGTGCCAACTGCGTAGCACTGTGGGTGCTACACACATTACAACCAATACAGTTTTTCACAAGACAGTCATTTGTGTATTAAGCCAGTGGTTGTGGTTGTCAGCTGGTTTCAGGCTGAAAACTGAATTTTGAACTCTGAGTTCCCATACGATTACATTGAAAGTCTTATGTCAAACGGCATTTGACAATAATCTAACACTTTAAGAGACAGAAAGAGATTAACTGTTTGTTATTAATGATTGCAGGTACAGGACATGCTTTGTGTGTGTGTGTGTGTGTGTGTGTGTGTGTGTGTGTGTGTGTGTGTGTGTGTGTGTGTGAGTGTGAGTGTGAGTGTGTGTGAGAGAGTGATATGTAGCTGAATACACTTAAGTTGTGCATTTTCAGTTAACTATAGTTCTAACGTAGATTTTGTGATATAGTTCCGTTTTCACCATTGAGCTCACTAGCAAATCAACAGTCACAAATGTATAACGGCACGATCAGATCACAGAAAACCTCTCTGGATAATGCGCATCATAGTAAAGGATTTGACGTGGTGTGGTGTGGTGTTGGGCAAGTATAGTAGAATAACGTATTCCCGTCAGTGATTAGGTTATGTTTGAAAACAAATACTGTTATTTTGATAATTGTCTCCAATCGTGCTCCGTTATAATTACCGTTATGAAACAGAATTTGTTCGAAGTAAATCAAACTTTTATGTAATCAGAATGTATTCTAAGCACACACACCCCCCATAGCCCCATGCCTTTTCATAAACACAAGCAATCCCCAAACAATTATTGTCATTACATTGCATAGCCGTAGTTTGTATTTTGCCTCCGGACATCAAGACCCAAGAGAGTGGAAGACAGAGAGAGTGTGTGCGAGTGTGTGCATGCGTGCGTGCGTACTTTTCCAGACATGGGGAAAAAAAAACCTCTGTTCCAATGGATCCAATGTAGTTATTTGGTCACAAGCACTTGTTAATACTTTTCATTGGTTGAATATTTGTAAAACCCACAGACAGACTTAACCGCTTTCACTTTCATAATGTTTCTAAAAATAGCGAAAATAGCAGGTCTACAATGTCTTGTAGAGCTTGTAGATCGGCTATTTTCGCAACTTTTGTGCCACTACACTACTGTATGACAAAGTCATGATTTGAAATATGGACATACAAGGTTTCTACCCGACAGCAACCGTATATGTGTGTGTGTGCGAGTGTATGCATGCGTGCGTGCGAGAAAGAGAGAAAGAGAAATGGCACATCACAATTTTGAACACACACAAATAAGTCCAAACTTATTCTTGGACTGCACTCGTTTCTTGATAAGATTGAGAAGATGACAGACATGGTTTTATCCATAATGGTGGCTATGGCTCCTCTAGAGAGTTTTTGATCGGTTTAGATGAACCTGCAGTTCCCTTCTCGCTGTGATCCGTGGTTAAGCTGCTTGATGGGGACGAGAAATTGAGAAAATCGGACCAAAATCGCCATTGTGATGATGGCGCCACTTATTGAACACCGGCTGGTCAGACCATTTGCTGCGTGTCACTACCCTGCTCTTTCTCCATGTAAATGGTGCATTTAAATGGTAAATGGTGCATTTATATACACTGTAGCGCCTTTATCCAAGGCGCTTTTACAATGATTGTGCATTTACATTCACCCATTCACATACACATTCATAGACCGACGGCAGAGGAAACCATGCAAGGCACCAACCTGCTCATCGGGAGCAATTAGGGGTTCAGCGTCTTGCTCAAGGACACTTCTTTGACACTAACTTTGGGGGAGCCCGGTATCAAACGCCCCTCTACCTCCTGAGCCAGTGCCGCCCCATGTGTCTCTCTCTACACCAGTGGTGTAAAGTAACTAAGTACATTTACTCAAGTACTGTACTTAAGTACAATTTTGAGGTATTTTTTACTTTACTGGAGTATTTCCAATTTTCAGTAATTTTACTTCTACTCCACTACATCTCAGAGGCAAATATTGTACTTTTACTCCACTACAATTATTTGAAAACTTTAGTTACTAGTTACTTTGGAGATTTGTATTATTATTACAAAACATACCCACTCCAGCCCTATATACATTACAGTCATTTGAAAATAGCAGATCTATAAGCCCCCAATGTGTCGCATCGCATTTTTTATTCCGGACTTTTACTTGTAACAGAGTATTTCTACATTGCAGTATTGATACTTTTACTTAAGTGAAACATGTGAGTACTCTTTCCACCACTGCTCTACACTGTACCTATCCAACCCTCAGGGTTACTTGAGGGGGATTTCCAAATGGACCCGTACGTTCAGATCTGTAACTCTGACAGTTATGAGGGTCTTTGAAATAAAATGTAAAAAGTCTTATAAATATAAACAAAAAAATAATAATACTAAGTTTGACTTACCTGCACAAGGCCTCGTCGCTGGTAAGGGTGGATAAGGTCGAGAGACACAACGTGGCTGAATCAAGACTCTTCCAGGTCATGATCCCGTTGATCACTTCCTGTTCAGAATGAATGAATGAATAATTAAATCTATTTTGGGCATACAACCTCCACTTGCTTTCCCCCTTCCCCCCCGTCTGATCTATTTTTGAGAACGTGTTTGGGTGTTGTTTTTATTTCTGTATTCTGCTGTATTCCCTCCGGCTCCGTCTACCCATGGCTTGTCTTTTGCAGATATACTGTTAGGCATAAAGTAGTTGTTCAGTGCATGAAAACGTATATATATATATATATATATATATATATATATATATATATATATACACACACACACACACACACCCACATATCCCAGGTCCCCAGATGATTAGCTTAATGTGTTTATTTTTGGAACACAATTCTTATATGACGCAATCTAAGATTTGCCTATGGGAATTCCAATACAAAAAAAAACTGTGACCCAGGGGTAGTGGCAGTGACGTCAGGACTTCTTCGGTACTCTATTGATTTTCGATGTAGCATCCATTGGACTGTGTGTTTACATTTTTTGTTGTGGGCCAAGGCTCAAGAGTCGGGGCCATAACGCCCCAGAAAAAAAACAGAGAAGACTATTGGGGCGTGAAACTTTGACCGACTTTAATGCAATAAGACCGGGAACGCATCCGTGTCATTTTCAGATGGCTATTAGAAGATATTCTAAGCATAAATTCTAAGTATAAATAGCGTAGCATACAAGTTCATAGCGTGGCACTGAGTGCCGCGCTATGAACTTGTAGATCTGCTATTTTTTTTAAATCTTGACAATTTATGCAAATCTTTGAATATATATATTTTTAAAGCGAACTTTTTTAACTCCAATATTTGCTTATGGGGGTCCTTGGAACAACATATTTTGAGGTGGGGGTCCACTCCGCGGCCAAATACATATAATTTTGGGGGTCCTTGACATGGGAAAAGTTGGAGCACCACTGATATAGCAACCAAACAACAAAAAATATATGTATTTGGCCTCAGATTTGAGTTAAAAAAAATCGCTTTAAAACATTATATTCAAAAGATTTGCCAAAAAAAATCACAATGTTTAAAAAATAGCAGATCTACAATCTGTGAGCTTGTAGATCTGCTATTTTTGAATAGCCAAAGATCTAAAAAAAAAGTGACACGAATGCGGTCTTAATGGATTAAAAGCCTCTCAGACAGACGCACCTTATGGTCCAGAAACTTCCGGGAACACGTCTGAGTGTTTGGGGCGTCGGCGCGCTGAGCGCTGCCCTCGGGGACGCCATACCTGCAAATGCACAAGGCTGTTATATCGCCGCTGTCGGGCGGAAACCTTGTACGTCCAAAAAACGGTCATTTTCAAGACATGTAAAAGCCATTTTCATTGGCTAAATAGAATATATTTATAGCCAATAGGCCTACTTAGTAAACTTGACCTTTCACGCTCTACTTAAGTCTGCTTTTTCCCCCCCTCTACACCAAACCTCTTCTGCGAAAATAGCCGATCTACAAGCGAAAGTCATCTATATAGTTAATTGATAGTGAAAAGTGTGTCTGTTTTTGTCTGTCTGGTCAAGTTTACTAAGTAGGCCTATTGACGTTTTAACCCATTAAGACCGGGAACGCATCTGTGTAACCACTTAAACCATTATTTCATACTTTAGCTATTCAAAAATAGCAGATCTACAAGCTCATAGCGTGGCACCGAGTGCCGCGCTATGAGCTTGTAGATCTGCTATAATCAATATATAATAATTTGAATATACGGTACATATATTTTTAAAGAAAACATGTTTTACTCAAATCTTTGCTTCTGGGGGTCCCTGGAACAAAATATTTTCAGATGGGGGTCCGCAGCCAAATACATATAATTTTGGGGGTCCTTGACATGAAAAAAGTTAGAGCACCACTGATATTATAGCAACATAAGTGTGTCAGAAAACCGTTTGTAGAATCGTATCTCAGGTCTTAATGGGTTAAGAGGTTAAATGTCTGAAAATACACATTAACATGAATCCAATATACAGTACGTGTGATAGTGCTGTCAAACAACAAGTCTATGAAGCTATCTATGCATAAGTTTAATCTGAAACACAATTTTATACAATTCGTTTGAAAGCTGAAAATTGGAGATACAAGGTTGCTGTGTGACAGCGGTGAGTCCCATCACACCACAGTGATGGAACATCTTTCAACACGGCTCACTCTCACACATGCTGCTCATCTAACTGACAGGAGGGACAGACGCTGAGCAAACAAGACAGGACAAACTTTGAACACAGTGCCAGTGGTGTACAGTAACTAAGTACATTTACTCAAGTACTGTACTTAAGTACAATTTTGAGGTATTTTGAGGTACTTATTACTCCACTACAATTATTTGACTAAAACTTTAGTTACTAGTTACTTTGTAGATTTTGATTATTACTAAAAGACATACAGTAACCACTACTTTTACTTTTGGTACTTTGAGGAGATGCCATGTTGATGCCAATACTTTTGTACTTTTACTCAAGTAAATTTTGAATTCCGGGCTTTTACTTGTAACGTAAAGTATTTCTACATTGCGGTAATGATACATTTTTATTTAAGTAAAAAAATGTAGTACTTTTTCCACCACTGCAAAATGCTTCTCAAACATTTTCATGTATAGATGGATTAGGCAGCGGACAATCATTTGAGTATATTTAGTGCCAGGGACCCCAATAAGAGAAGATTTGGATGTAGTACAGAATCTGTCTATACTAGTGTACTGTAGGTGGGGAGATAACAGTGGAGGGAGTGAAACCTATCATCTGAACAGTCAATCTTGTACACACAGATATCGTCTCTGTCGGGTGGAAAACAACGTCCAAAACCGTTACATTTCAGGATTCTAATTCAAAAATAGAAAAAGCAGATCTACAAGCTCAAAACGCGTCACGTTTGGCTGTTACCTGGGCAGTGGACAGAGGTGATACTCCAGGTCACTCTCCAGGTATTTAGGGGTGACCTTGTAGGTTCGGAGGCCCGGAGCTGGGTTCTAAACACAAAAAAAAAACACAAAGGAATGGGAAAGGGGGAAAAACACATTTAGGGCCCTATCTTATCCCTTATGCCTAAACCTATTAAGAATTTTTTACTCTTTTGTATAACATTTTATAATAGTGAAACTAGCCGATCTATATTAACCTGTTGTGCGCTTGTAGATCGACTTCTTGAAAAAAAAAAATGTTTTTCAATATAGTAAAAAAAATGCCCAAAAAGTTTAAGAATAAAGGGTAAGTCAAGATACTGTTCAACACACTGACCAGTGAGCACTGACATCGACTTTTTTCTTTTCATTTCTCTTTTTGTTTTGCTGTAATTGCTTTCAGGTATACAGTAGCACAAGTAAACACACAGGAGGGCGCACAGCAGTATTGATGAGGTGCCGCTGACCTTGGTAAATAAGTATAAAAGGAAAGGAAAGGCCACACACACACACACTCAGTGTAAACATAACAGTGGGTGAAAAGAAAACACGGACGCAGTTCACATCAGTGCCCGTGGGGTCAGCTGAAATGTTTCAACGCGAGCAGCCCTTACAAAGATCCTGAGTGGGTTTGCAGGAGCCGGTCGGAGAAGGAGAGCTTCGGCGGAGAAGCTCAGGCTCGGGGTGACGACGTGGTCTTCTGGTTCCAACTCCACCTCTGTACCCTCCTGCTGGCTCTCCTTCATCTCAGGCTGGGTCTCCGCTGAGGCCAGGGACTCGCCAGAGGTCACCCCGGGCAGCAGCTCGTCCTGGAAAAAAGAAATGTGCAGTGAGGCTAAAGAGCAGGTATGGATTAAAGCAAAATGAAATCTCACGACTGAAAATGTTTTAGGCCAAGTCCTAATACACACACACACTAGCACTGTGTTTGATAAACAATTACGATGTTTTGGTAGACACACAGCCAACCAGTTGAAGAAATTGCAGTTTGATGCTAAAGTGGGCCATACCAGCCCTGACTAAAAAAAAGTTTGTATTTTAAAACAAAATGCCAGGCGCCAGAGGGTTAACCTTTGCTTTCATGAAATATCTGAGATCATTAGGATTTTCTGGAAGATTGTTCCAATCTTGTTGTTGCTAGTTTGACCACCACTCTTTGAAATAACGAATAACCGAAGCTCTACAAGCTTACTATTTTTTCGGTGCATGCTTCCATAGAAGACATGCCAAATTCTATGGAATCCAAATGACTGAAATCAGTCGTGGCGACTGAGAACTTAAATCCATGTGGATGGATGGACGGACGGACGGACAGCAGTGTGGACAGTAACTAAGTATATTTACTTGAGTACTGTACATTTCAAATGGAACTACTGCAACTTTTGACTCCAAACGTACAGAAATATATTATGAATGAACCACTTGTGCCCTGTTTCAAATTTAGTGAAAACAAACTGATCTGCTTCACAAGGTAGTACGTTTGGACAAAGGTTCTCATGTTTTTCATGGTCCCCCTCCCCCCAGCCACCAGGAAGAGGCTAGTACAAGTATTGTAACTTTTGGCTCCAAACTTACACAAAATATATTATGAATTAACCACTTAAGCCCCGTTTCAAATATAGTGAAAATAGCTGATCTGCGATTTTCACTTGCAGTATGTCGAGGACAATTGGGAGCTCATGTGTTTCACGGCGAATAACCTGACCACTTAATAAAAAACGCATATAGCATCTTTCATGACATGAAATGCACCAAAAACTGAAAAAGAAGAAAATAAATAAATAAATGGGATATGTATCACGACCCATAACAATGGGTTGTTGTAGATGCCCGGTGCCCCCCCCCCCCCCCCCCCCCAGCCACCAGGAAGAGCCTCTGACAAACACCATCCACCTTTTATACTCTTCACTCCTGTCACTCTCCTGTCTCGGCTGGCCTGTCATTCTGCCATGTCTGTCTATCCCATTTTCTCTCTCTCTCTCTCTCTCTCTCTGTCTCTCGCTTTCTACCATCTCTTCCTCAGTCTCTCCATCCCCTCATGCCTTGATCTCTATCGACCGCCATCTCCATCTCGGTCTATGTCCCAATCAATCTCTCTCTCTGTTTTAGCCAACTCCCCACACACACACACCCCACTAACCTCACCTCACCTCACCGTCTCTCTCCATCCCTCTTTGGGAGGCAGTGCTGTGTATAGTTACCAGGGCTCCAGTGCGTAGGGGTCGGGCCAGGGTGGTGGGTACGTAGCTGGCGTACGCCTCCCATGTGGACACCGCCTGGTGGTATCCCATCTGCTTGTAACGCTGAGGAACCTGTAATACCACCACATAGCCACGTTAACGCTGTGTAATGGTACAACCACAGAGACACTTTAACCCATTTTAATCCGGGAACGCATCCGTGTCATTTTATATTTTAGCTATAGCCATTATTTTATACTTTGGCTATTCAAAAATAGCAGATATACAAGCTCATAGCGCGGCAGTGAGCTTGTAGATCTGCTATTTTTGAAAAATCACGATCTTTGAATATATATATATTTTTAAAGCTAACATTTGTATCCCTTCAGGGAGGACCAAATGGACCCCCAGAGTGTACAAATGGAAACGAATTTATACCCACTCTCTCAGAGATATGGGGGTCCTTGAAAAAAAAGAAAGAACCAATGGTATAGACGAATCCACAGACGCGCTGCCTGTAGGCAAATCATAACTGCGGTGTCGCGGTGCGGAGCGGCAGCCGCTTGACACGGCGATTATGATTGAGCCGTTCTGTGGATTTGTCTATAGAGCTGCTTGTACAGTACCTGGAGGTTGAAGTAGGGGATGTTTGATTTGACGGTCACATCGACGGGGTCCACAGGAACCGGCCTCAAATTAGAGGGAACCTGGAAGATGAGAGGGAAGGAAATGCTACTTTTTGTATTAGAAGCCCAGCAAGTTCTTTTGATAAAAAATACAAGGGCTCTAAATGTAATTCAATGGGCTTTATTGGCCTGAGAAAACATGCGTTTACATTGTCAAAGCAAACATGAAACAAAAACAAACATGAGTCAAGACTAGTAAATGTACTGCATGTACAAAAATGATTCAAATAAAATACAATAAAATAAAATACATAAAAGGGAATAAAGCGATGTGTAAACAGAGCTGTGTCACATTGCATTAGAAAACTACTGTGCATTTGCTGTTAAACATGTAAGCATAACTTGGTATGTAAAGCTTATTGGAACAAATAGCAATATTTTAAGGTTTAGAGAGTTTACAGAGGTAGCAGTAGTTTTATTAAAGGTAGTTGCTCTGTGCACATTTTGATTAACCCATTAAGACCGGGGAAAGCATCTGTGTCATTTCTTTGACTATTCAAAAAATTATTAATAATATTTGGCTGCGCACCCCCAATATTTTGTTCCAGGGACCCCCCCACCAGAAGCAAAGATTTGAGTTACAAATGTTCACTTTAAAATATATATATATTTTTTTTCCAAAAATAGCAGATATACAAGCTCATAGCTATGAGCTTGTAGATCTGCTATTTTTGAATAGCCCAAAGAAATAAAAAAAAATGACACAGATGCCGGTTCCCGGTCCTCATGGATTAATAGACCTTGGGGTGGTTGTGTTTCAATGGACATCCTTCCTTCTGTCACAGCAGCTCACAAATCGTGCTGCCATGTTTGCACACTGTTGTTGTACTCTCATGAGACACAAAGCGTCAAAAGGCTTCTTTTTTTCTTCCCAGAAGAGGGCAATTGAAAAATGTAAGTGCAGACTCAGGATGAGTCCCCTCTTACAATGCTTCTTGTACATCAAAGACTCTCATGAGTGGCAGTCGTTTTGTAAAAAGGCCAGTGAACAACCAATCTACGACAGCCACAGAGGGCAGCACGGACGGCCTTGAACATCACCGGCGGTGAGCACATCATCTTTGCTGTCGGGTAGAAACCTTGTATGTCCAAAATTATTACTTTTTTTTGGCCTGTCAATGGGGAGGAGAGGGGGCGGGATTAATGGACCGTGACGTCAAAGTCCACGGGGCAATCACAGCACTTTTCACAGCTCATAGCACGGCAATGAGCTTGTACATCTATCTATTTTTGAATAGCCAAAGAAATCTAAAATGTACTGTCAGGAACTATACAACTTTGCAATAAGACCAGAACCCAACATACTAACCAATGCCATGAAGTCCAGCAGTGAATGAGAGGATGCACCAATACTGCAAGCTGAAGTAGAGGAGGCAGTAAAGAGCCAAAAAAATTATCTGCAAATTACCAGGCATCGATAACATCCCAGCAAAGCTTTGGAAGCGTGGAGGGCAAGAAATGATAATAGCACTGACACGCATCTGCCAAAAAATATGGGAAACCATGCAGCGGCCCCCAAAAATGTACCCAATCTCTAATTATCCCCATCCCCAAGAAAGGGAATTCGAGGCAGTGCCAAAACTACAGAACCATCAGCCTTATGTTGTCTGTCACGCTAGCAAAGTAATGCTGCGGATCATCTTGAACAGACTGAGGCGCAAGGCGGAGGAAATTCTTTCAGAGGAACAGGCAGGATTCAGACCGAAAAGGAGCACCACCGCCGAACAGATCTTCAACGTCAGACTACTGATTGAGAAGCACAAGAGGAGATCGAGAGCGCTCGAGATCCCTGACTGCCCAAGCATCCAGATGAGTGAGTGAGTGAGTTTGTGTACTTTAACTTCAATAAATTCTGAGTACATCTTCCACCAGTGAGTGTCAACGGTCAAAGGAACAGACTAACATACATGTCTGACTGTACCTCATGCTGTTTACATTTCTGACTAATAAAGTATTCAATCAATCAGTCACTCAACACAAAATTATCAAAAGTAGCAGATCCAGAAGCTCGAAACGCGTCTCGAAGCGACACATTTTGAGCTTGTAGATCTGCTGCTTTTGAATTTTAATCCTGAAAAGTAACGGTTTCAGACATATGAGGTTTCCACCCGACAGAGATGATAAGACAAGTGAATACGCTCCATTCCCACACATTTCATGCATATTTGATATCTGCGACTATGTGATGTCTTCTATTTGCACAAGAGACTGAGGTATACTCTGCCTTTATTTTTCTGGGTACACACACCTTATGTATATTTGATATTGTTTTGTTTTAATGTAAGATTTTTTTCCCTCTATTCGTATTATTATTTAATGTAACTGCAATTCATGGGTAGCTTGTATAAAAAATAAAAAATATTTCTTTTACGGCCCCCAACAACATAAAATTGTTGAATCTGCACATATTCAACAGTCTTTTAGCATATCTTTCCTCCCGGTTAACCCATTCAATCCGGAAACACATCTCTGTCATTTCAGATTTGTTTGGATATTCCAAAATAGCAGATATCTACTTGTAGATCTGCACCAAAAAAAATAGCGTGACAATTTGTATAAAAATCTTTGAATTAATATTTTTTAACATTTGCAACTCAAATCTTTGCTTCTGGAGGTCTCTGGAACCAACTATTTTACAAATGTTCGCTTTAAAAAATACATATATTCAAACATTTGCACATATTTTCACGATTTTTCTAAAATAGCAGATCCACAAGCTCATAGCGCGGCACTAGCCGCGCTATGAGCTATGTTATAGCTAAAATTCCCGGATTTAATGGGCTAAATAGGTTTTAATCAAGCAAATTGGTCTACAGAGAAAAGCTTCGGTAACCCTTTTTTTTTTTTTTTTTCGTGCGCTGCTTAATTACATGTAATTATCACTAAGAGGCAGGTGTGAGAGTACAAGTAATTGTGTGTCGTGACTAAGATGCCAGCTGGGGAAACCTGTATAATCTCAGTGAGTTTCTCTCAAACAATGGAGGTCTCCGTTATTTTCATTTCTTATTACACGTGGGTGTTGTTGTGTGTGGGGCTGGGGGGGGGGGCGATACGACTTCAAATCAATATTTCAAACTTTTTGTCTCGATTAATTAATGAACGATTTGTGGGGGGATTTTTAATAGTGAAAATAGCAGATCTACAAGCTCGCAACATGTCGCATCGCGACGTGTTGTGAGCTTATAGGTCGGCTATGTTTGTACACCACCACTGTACAACGAAGTACGGTTAAATACACGGTTAAAGGGATAGTTCACCCAAAAAAATATATATTTTTTCTATTGATTAGTCACCATGGTGACTTGAATTCATGGATATTTTTTTTGTTTTTTTCGCATTCCTAAGCCAATAATCTGATGACCAGCGGAACCGCTGCCGGTCATCAAATTATTGGCTTAGGAATGCGACAAAAACTAAAAAATATCCATGAATTCAAGTCTCCATGGGGTGAATAATCGATAGAAAAAAAGTAATTTTGGGGGTGAACCATCCTTTTAAGTGGTTAATTGACAGATCAATTTAGTCTATCATAAAAATACATATTAAATGTTTTTGTGTTGATTTGTTGATATATAAGAAATGAAAATATGCACTAAAAAAATGCTTCTCCGTTATTTGATTAACCTACATGATATATTTTCGGGTTAATTGCCCCAGCCCTAGTTGTGTGTGTGTGTGTGTGTGTGTGTGTGTGTGTGTGTGTGTGTGTGTGTGTGTGTGTGTGTGTGTGTGTGTGTGTGTGTGTGTGTGTGTGTGTGTGTGTGTGTGTGTGTGTGTGTGTGCGCGCGCGCGCATATATGTGTGTGCTAGCTGCACCTACCGGTCGGTCATGGTCGTGGCAAAAGACAGGAAAGGAGAAACGAAGCACTCTGTCTGGTGAGACCTTCTTCGGACAGCCCGTCTCCTCTCCCCCCACGCCTGGGAGAGACGTCTCCTCTCCCCCCACGCCTGGGAGAGACAGGCCCGGTGAGTCAAAGCATAATAATGTGGAAAAGTGCAATAAAAAACAGAACATGTACTTTTGGGGTCAGTGAGCAAATGTCAGCCACATACTACTTATGTATGAATACATGCAGCAGTTGCTATAAATATAAATAGACACATATCCCCTGCAGGAGGCATGTACCATGTTCTGTGAACCCTCGCGGTGCATCAAAGGGGTTCCATTAGCGTCATACCGCCGGATAGAAATTCAATAACGGATACATTACTGGGCCATTGCATGAGAAAGTCATACTGTAGTCAATTCTGTAAGGACCACACGTACAGGCATCATTACATGTCAAATTCTGTGTCACAGCTTTGGCCAAATGTCATCTTGTATTAACCCATTCAGACCGGGAACGCATCTGTGTCATTTTCAGATTTCTTTGGGCTTTTCAAAAATAGCAGATCTACAAGCTCATAGCACGGCACCGAGTGCCGCGCTATGAGCTTGTAAATTTTTTGCAAATTTTTGATGTTCAAGATTTTTCAAAAACAGCAGATCTACAAGCACATAGCGCGGTACTCGGTGCCGCGCTATGAGCTTGTACTGTAGATCTGCTATTTTTAAATAGCCAGAAATCTTAAAATGACACAGACGCGTTCCCGGTCTTAATGGGTTCAAATTGGATTGTGGGTAGACGGGTGGTCGCCGGTAGGACATCACAAATATAATATGTTACCTGGTGCAAACAAATGTCACAAATGTCACATCCCGGGTGACGCAGTGCTCTGATCTACGCCTGAAGATCTACTACATAAAACATAGGACATTTTTAAGATTTTGCATATGCTTACATTTTCTCCACAGGTCACTGAACTTACCTAAATAATTGAGTCAATATTGCATTACGTGGGTAAGAAGTTATTTGAAATCTGTCAGACTTTTGAAAGAATCCATGCTTTAAAATGCATTCAAATGCATTAAAAACATAACTTAACAAAAAAGTATAGAGCACCGAAGTCTGACGTAATTTACGCATCCTACCTGGGTCGCGTTTTTCCCCCCCCCGTTCTGAATTCCCATAGACGTGTTTAATATCGGTTTGACTCTTATGGATATGAAGCATCAACTGACGGTGAGAAAACGCTAATGTTACTTCCGCCGAATTAGTACAATTTTCGCCAGAAACAGATTTTATCAAATATGAGAGACTGACTATCATAAACGATACAGAGCCACCTCCCTGACAATATCGCTGAGACAGTTTGTTTATTTTTGGACCACAATTCTTATATGAGACGATTCTAAGATGACCCAATGTTATTCTCCATAGAGAAATTACTACTACGAACCGGGGAATGAACGAGTGACGTCAGGACTTCTGTACTCTATCGTGTAGAAGAATGATAGAGGGTGAATGGTGAATGATTTAGCGACGCTGTTATCTCACACGTCAAGAGTCTCTTGTGCCTTGGGAAATGGTTGACAGTAATGTCAAGTAATACTGTACACCATGTGTCATAGTCAATGGACTAAAAATGCCAGACCTCTGTTATGGTCCTATGGCACTATAAGACACTCACCACCTTTTTGTGCAGTGGGTAGCTTCTTAATATTGACGGACAGTTTCTTGAAAGAGGCCAGTCTCCGGTCCATACGACAACGGACTGTCACCTGAAAAGGAACAGATATACATACAGTCAGTGTAGAACAGTGGTGTAAAGTTACTAAGTACATGTACTCAAGTACTGTACTTAAGTACAGTTTAGAGGTATTTTTACTGTACTGGAGAATTTCCAATTTTCAGTACTTATACTTCTACTCCACTACATCTCAGAGGCAAATATTGTACTTTTACTCCACTACAATTATTTGAAAACTTTAGTTACTTTGAAGATTTTGATTATTATTACATTAACCACTTCAGCCCTATATACATTTCGGCCATTTGAAAATAGCCGATCTACAAGCTCACAATGAATTCCGAACTTTTACTTAATAAAGGGTCTCACACAACAAGGGGGGGCTTTAAAACACAACATGGGTGTGTTTAGCTTGCTGTTGGTCTTACAGTAGATCATTTCACCGTTTGTGAAACAGTCAAATCACTAAAATTACACGTACAATAGATAACATTCAGCCACTAGATGTCGCACTTAAAATACTTTAAGGTTCATTATTCACCAGATGCATGTCTACAGTAAATTGTATTTATAAAGCAAATGTAAAAACGACCAGAGCTGTAAATTGGTTGGTTAAAACATGGGAGTTAAAACCCTCACAAAAAAAGGCAGCAATCCTGTAGTTTGCAACATTGTCATGTGGAGGCTGCCTCCAAGCATCTCTTTAGGTTAAAAAAAAAAACCAGTGAAAACAGAAGCACACATGGGTAATGGTGGCTGACAGCTTACAGAGGTAAACACAAACATAATTCTGGACCCAACAGTTGTGAAAACTATCATTTCACAATCATACTATTTTTTTTTAGGAGGAAACCCCTTACTTTCATTCCACGCCTGTTTAAAAACACTGTGGATGTTTTTTTGTTTTTGTTTTTTTGTATTTGTTTAGATAAAAACTTTTAATCAATATGACCTTCGATTAATTGTATTGTCATCACAAAAGGGAGAGAAACAAGGCTGATTATCACCATTAGAAAACCTAATTACGGTGTTCGTATGGGCAATGGTAGAGAGTGACTAAGTACATTTACTTAAGTACTAACTGTAAGTGGAGAGGAGAGGAGAATTTTGGAAAAGAAACAAACGACACTTCATGACGTTCACCTGCACATTATTTCCAATGGAATGTTTGACATGAGCGATGAACGTAGAGGAATACGTGACCTGACATTGACAAGGTAAGAGGTTCAGTTGGTGCTGTGGGGCACGTCCCTGGCTGCAAACCTCACAGTACACACGTGTAGCGCTGCACTGTAAGTAACCTGAATGACTCATGCATTTATCATGGGGGACTGGAGATTATGACAGTACTACTGCCTTAATCCATTAATACCGGGGTACGCATCTGTGTCATTTTCAAGATTTCTTTGGGTATTCAAAAATAGCAGATATACAAGTCTGTGCCGCGCTATGAGCTTGTAGATCTGCTATTTTTGAAAAATCTTGAAAATCTGTGCAAATCTTTGAATTTATATAGTTTTTAAAGTGAACATTTGTGACTCAAATCTTTGCTTCTGGGGGGTCCCTGGAACAAAATATTTTACAAATGTTCGCTTTAAAAAAAATATATATATATTCAAATATTTGCACACATTTTCAAATTCTTTCTAAAATAGCAGATCTACAAACTCAAAGAGGGGCACTCAGTGCCGCGCTATGAGCTTGTAGATCTGATATTTTTTAATAGCAAAAGAAAATCTAAAGTGACACAGATGCGTTCCCGGATTAAATGGGTTAACTTAGCTTGGAGGTCAGTCGCCCAGGGTCATTGTACAGAGTGTGTGTGTGTGTGTGTGTGTGTGTGTGTGTCACATCCATGGCACATGCTTATTATTTATGTATGTGCATGGTATGAATATGCATGTTAAATGCGTGCGAGTGTGCACATACCCTGCGTGCAGCCTGCTGGAACAGCCTGAGTGCCCGGTGTCTGACCTGGAGCAGACCACTGCCGTGGAACTGGAACCATGGGGTTCCTTTGGGCTCCTGAAGATATGGTAGAAGAATGATAGAGGGTGAATGGTGAAAACTAGGCATGTAACGATTCACGCAACTCACGATACGATTCGAAATCGCAACACTAGGTTTTTCTTTTGCCAGCAGAAAGACTATTATTCAATCTGTAATCATGTCTGTTTTTGACTATGGGGATGTGCTGTACTGTGTTATGCATGCTTCACTCTCCACACTGAAGGCTCTTGAAGCAGTCTACCACAGTGCCCTACGTTTTATTACTGGCTGTGATTATTATCTCACCCATCACTGTATTTTATATGATAAAGAGGGTTGGCCATCTCTCGCAGTTCGTAGAGAGCAACATTGTATTTTATTTATTTATATTTTATTATATTGATGGTAAGCTTCCTTTGTACCTATCCCCGCTTTTAGAACCAAAGGTTACTGGACATTCAACACGTTCACAAACACACGTTAGATATAGGCCTACCAGTCCACGTAAGAGCAGTGAACAAGGAAACAGTGCTTTCACTTTATTATGCTCCAAACAAATGGAACAAACTTCAGGACTCTCTGAAACTGGTGTGATTGGTCTCAAATTAGAGACATTTACGGTGATTCTTGAGGGCACACTACATAATGACGGCATCTGTTTCATGTAACACTATATTTATTTGCATCTTCTCTTCCTCTTTTCAATACAGTAGCAAATGACTAAAAACTTTTTTTTTTACCAATTCTCTAACAAAGATCCTGTATTTTCGTATTTTTTTGTTGTCTTGTCTCGATTGCGCCCTCTGCTGTTTGCATTGCGAAGCATTTTTTATTCAATCGATTTAAATTGTCACCAGTTTGAATCGATTTTAAACGATTTACGATAAATCGTTACATGACTCGTGAAAACTGAGTAATATTAAGTTGCAAGCTAGTTTGGTTTGTACTGGAACGCAGAGGAGAGGAGAGGAGAGGAGGAGCATTTTGTAAAAGAAACACCAGTTCATATTCACCTGTCCAGCTTCACAAAGCACCCTTCTTGTGGAGAGTTTAGTCTGGTCCAAATGAACTTCATCCCTCACAGCTCCTTTCTTTACCTATTAGAGACCATTATAAGAGCAGTTAGTTCTAGGAGAATAACACTCTTTAAACGACTACAAACCAGGGAGTTTCAAACACAAAGTACCAGCAGGCCTTACTGCAACACTGACCTATTTACTGACCTATTCCACAAAGAGTATTTTCACAGTTTACAGTGCAATGTTTGACCTTGAACTTAAATGCGTTGCATTATGTTCTCACTAGCGGTGACAAAGCGGTTAATGCGTGGCCGCGGCCAGCTGCGTTGCTGCAGAGTTGCCTTTCTCAAGCCACACTGTGAAAATGAAAAGGGTTAGGGTTAAATATCACAGGGAAATGGCTAAACTTAAGCCGTTAGAAGGCAAGAATGATTTTTCTTCCATTTCTAGAACAGAGCAAGAAATTGTCTGGAGAGAGAAGAGGAGGAGGAGAAAAGGGTGAGACAAAAACGACTGATTAATGCCTTTATTGTGTCATTGTGGCGGTGTCTCGACTTTGATTTGTAGCACGTCACGGCTTCTGTTGAAAATGACTTGTACCGCTTTTTTTTACTCATAGTATCAGCAGGATACAGTGATGAAAATGGGGTATGGCTGTGATGTTTTGTTTTGTTGCTCTACGGTTGTTCACTGATTATACAGTATGTATGTATCATGAGCCAAAATACATCTTGTTGTTGTGCTGTGTCGACAGAACTATGTGTGAAAGACTGAAAAAATAAAAATAATAATTGAATTACAAACAAAAGAAAAAAAATGACGATCAAGTAGGGCGTTCTAGGGCGTTCATTTACGAAAAAAACACAAAAAGTTAGAATGTGGATATAAGAGGTTTCTACCCGACAACAGCTGTATGTACATTGGTAACATTTTGGGAAAACACATTAACGCTCGCGGTTACCACTGTATGGCACCTGAATTTCCCTGCAGAGATCAATAAATGTCTATCTATCTGCCAAGTGACGTGACATATCTATCAAACCTTGGTCATTTCGTTTTTTTTGGTTGGTTGAAGTGCTAATTAATCTTCTATTTGCTTCATTGTTGTTGGTCCAGTTATTGATTTGACTATAGATTTTCTTGTCTCAGACATCATCTGCCACTGAAGCTTATTCCCTTTCCTCTCTCTCTCTCTCTCTGACATCAATTATCTAGCATCCAGATAGTCAATATCACGGCACTGACTTAACCCATTAAGACCTGATTCCGATTCTAAATCAGTGGTTCTCAAACTTTTTCGTGCCAACACCCCCTAAATGATATGCATTTGGCCGTGGACCCCATTTGAAAATGTTTTGTGCCATATATGCCCATATACTGATAACATCAGGGATCTCTATATAAGGGCATGAAAGGGACAAAGACGGACAGATATAGAGATCTCCATATATGGCCATAAAAGGGACACGCACAGACAAGACGGTTAAAACGGGGGTGCTATGACAACGGGTATAACGGGTATTGCATAACAGTGGAGAATGCATTCCCTATTCTCATTGTTCCCAACTTGCATCGTTCCCAAGTAGGCCCGGTGCCCGACGGGCACATGTCTAGTATAGCTCGAATCTAAAATGACACAGATTCTATCCCGGGTTATAATGGGTTAATAATATATCAAGTCTATCTTTTCCCTGTTTGAATATTATATTATTAACTGAACTGGAAAAAGATAGACCTATATAAGAAAAGTGTGAGGACAGCGTACTACATATTGTATTATACGGTGGAATATATGATCCAAAATGTAGACACAGTGATAATGAGGGAAAAAGTTCATCTCTTTTTTAGTTTTTGGAGGGGGTGGTGGCAATGTGGATTTAGTATTCAGACACTAATATAAAAGGCAAAAAGAACATTTTATGATTATGGATGGCTGCTGCATGGCCTCGACGAGAGATCTTGTTCAAACAGAAGTGCGTTGTAAAATCCCGAGCGTAGATTTTTTTTACTCTGATTGTAACACTGCATGCATCACTGGTGACCATATATCGTTGCTGTCGGGCAGAAACCTCTTATCTCCATATTCAAACTTTTTCATTCTTAAATTAACGCCCTACCTGATCATACTTGATCCACAAGCTCTAAACACAGCGCAAAGCGACGCGTTTTGAGCTTGTAGATCTGCTGCTTTTGCTTCGTTTTTATTTAAATCCTGAAAAGTAACGGTTTTAGACATATGAGGTTTCCACCCGACAGACGATATCATACAACTGTCTGTGTCCAATGGTCATAAATCATCTCAATGTGCTGCGAGCACACTTAACATTCATGTAAAAACGTGTTGAACGGGCAAACATTTGGTGAAATCGCATTGTGAGCTTGTATTTCGGCTATTTTCGCCAGAGAGGTTTTGTGTAGAAGGGAACAAAGGGGCCTCAAGTACTAAACAGCTGGCGGACCCCCGGGTCAATGAAATATACAGGGTTTACTACAGTAAGTGGTTTAACTGGAGACAACATAAGAACATATAAATTATATGCCGTTTATGCACGGTAAAGATACAGTAGATAAGCTGAATGTCTGGCTGCGCGTGTGTGTGTGTGTGTGTGTGTGTGTGTGTGTGTGTGTGTGTGTGTGTGTGTGTGTGTGTGTGTGTGTGTGTGTGTGTGTGTGTGTGTGTGTGTGTGTGTGTGTGTGTGTGTGTGTGCGTGTGTGTGTGTGTGTATGTGTGTTTTATAAACAGTCAAAGTGGAGAGGAGATGCAGGAGGAAGTACTGTTAAGTGTCCATGTGACTTCTGTCAACTGTTCCCACACACACACACACACACACACACACACGGGCACAATGCACAAGCACGCACACGAACACGTGCAAGCATGCACACACAAATGAATTATGTAAATATTTCACCCGCGGGACATTATCCTGGCTTAAGATGCTAATTTCCATGGTGGATCTCAATAAAGTCAGTCAGAGGATGAGCAGAGAGAGGGAGAGAGCAACAGACGCACACAACCCTGTGCTCACATCACCTAAACCTCTGTTTTCCATAACTAATAGTGTAATGCTGTGCATGATCATAACACCAGAGGTTCCAGGCAGCAGGCACCTCGCGTTACCTCGTCCAAGAACCAATGTTTTAACCCATTCAATCCGGGAACGCATACTGTGTCATTTTAGATTTGAGCTATAGCTATTATTTTATACTTTGGGCTATTCAAAAATAGCAGATATACAAGCTCATAGTGCGGCACCGAGTGAGTTTGTAGATCTGCTATTTTTTGAAAAATCACGAACATTTTGTGCAAATCTTTCTCATATACTGTATCTATATATTTGGCCGCGGACCCCCATCTCAAAATATGTTGTTCCAAGGACCCCCCAGAAGCAAAGATTTGAGTCACAAATGTTCACTTTAAAAACTATATCAAAGATTTGCACAGATTTTCAAGATTTTATGAGCTTGTAGATCTGAAAAATCATGAATATTTGTGCAAATAACTCAAATCTTTGCTTCTGGGGGGGGGTCCCTAGAACAAAATATTTTACAAATGTTAGCTTCGAATTATATGTATTTAAAGAGGTGCATGATTTTTCAAAAATAGCAGATCTACAAGCTTGTATATCTGCTATTTTTGAATAGCCAAAGACATCTAAAATGACAGAGATGCTTTCCCGGATTGAATGGGTTAATGAGATGTTTTATTTATAGGTCATTATCTCTGTGGAACAACCTGCCTCTGAACCTCTGCAGCACGTACAGTACAGTAAATTAACCTTTTTTAAATAATCTTATATAACACTCCAAATTGTGTTGTTATTTCAGGCATCTCATTAGTCAGTTCCACCCAATCACTTTCATGTTTATGATTATTGTGGCATTCGTTTATTATTATTATTATTATTATTGTTCTTTCCATATTTTTTATATTAGTTGGTTTTATTATGTATTGTGTGTGGGGTACTGACTTATGTTTGTTTTTGTTTGTATGTATGTTTTTATGTGTACCCCAGGAATACTAACTGGTTGCTATGTCCAGTGCAACTGTGGTACAACCTCCACAAAAAAACAGGTTTTCTAGATCAGTGGTTCTCACGCTTTCACATTTCAAAGACCCCCAGTTTGGTATGCATTAGGCCACGGACCCCCCATCACTCTGAGAGTGTACAAATGGAACCAAATGGACCCTTACGGGTCCATTTGGTTCCATTTCCATACACTCTCAGAGTTGCATTTGGTTCCTAACTAGGCCTATCGATCATTTTGCTGCAGGGGGTCCTTGAGGGGCCCCTCAAGGACCGCCTCAAGGACTTTGAGAACCACTGACCTAGATATTGAATGCGTGCATGTGCTGATGTAAAAAAAAATCATGGTGATGACTTTTATATCGTCTCTGAATCAAACATTAATGCGCTCCTTCTTTGTGATAATATGACATTCATTCAGTCAGCATGGAGATGCTGTGTTAAATCTTCATGAGAGTCTATACTTATAAGGTCTATACTGTAGAACAGAGGTTCTCAACCTTTTCAGGCCATGACTCCCCAAAATATTTGAACTGGGGACCCCCCACCCTGACAAGCACTTGGAATTGTAGGAGCTGAGGCATTACATTTAGTTTGACTCGGTTCCACAGATAAATATTGTGAAAATAGCCAAACTACAAGCTCGGTTGTTTTCACAATGTTTGCCTCTGTTTTTAATGTAATATTTGACAATTTGGCCAGTTTGGTATTAAAAAGGTCTTAAAGGTCATTAAATTGTAACTTTAGAAATGTGCAGCTACCCTGTATACACTTATACTGTATGTTGGTTTGTTTACTGTCGAGTGAGAAAACAATGTTGCACATTAAGCAAGTCATCTGGGGACACCCCAAAATCGACCTACAGGTTGAGAACCACTGCTGTAGAAGATCTATCCTGTGCTCACATCAAAAGTAGGAATTTTAAAAATCCCCAAAAGGTAGCACATCCAAAATTTCAAATCCATGGAGGACAAAGTACTCACATTTCCACTTTTTTTATTGACACACACCAATAAACGCACGCTTACGCATTTCGGCTATGAGCCTTGCTCTGATAACTGAAATGCGTAAGCGTTCGTTTATTGGTGTGTGCCAATAAAAAAAAAGGGATTTTTTAAATTCCCACTTTTGATGTGTATACTGGATTTTGGGTCTAGCACTCCACTGAGAAAACCTGTTGTTGATGCAAAACTTCTATTTCTTATTTATCTATCCTGTGCTGTATGATTCTTTATGCTTTATGAACATTGGGAAATGGAATGCCAAATGTTTCCCTGTTCAATAACCGCCCGTAGCAACAAATAAACAAGTCTTACCCTGTATTCATACAGAGCCATCTCTCTCTCCTCCAATATCACTCTCTTGGTCTCCTCTGACACAGGGTCTTTGCCCAGACGAACGTGCCTGAATAAGAAACGAAAAATGGCTTTAATCTAACATGTAGGGCAACAAAGTGCATGATGATGAAAGAGAATAGCACGTCAAAAGGGGATTCGGGTCTATTTAGCAATCCTGATCCTGGGTCAAAACTGCAAGCAACAGATTATGACAAAAAAATAGCAAAAAACTAAGGATGAATTCCAAAACAGAAAATGGACAGCCCTGAAGAAAAATAAAACTGTGAAAGAAAAACAGCATGTTAAAGAGTAAAGACCCGTTCCACTGGCTTAAAATCCAGTTGGCATTGTTGTTACTGTGTGAGAATGATGCCAGCACTCATGTTGTCCTTCAGGCACTTCTTATATTTTATTTAAAAAGACAAGAAACACGGTATACCATGTTGCCTGTCTTACTTTAAAATAAGATATAATGCAACCAATATAAAATATAAATTGAAATGTAATTTCTGACGACCAATAGCAGTCCAGTGAATGTTTTAGTTTTTTTAGGCCAGACAGATTCAATGAAATAATTGGCTAACCCCCATTTTAAATAAACCTAGGTCCTAATAAACCAGCCAAATGCCACATAACCGCGTAGGAAAACCACTCAGGAATCACGCTGGGTAAGACCTAGCCGGTTGAGTGTCTAAACAACAGTACCGGAATTTGGCGGAAGTACCGCCCAAGGAAATGATGTTCACACTTTACAAATCTGTTTACATTCTCCGTGAATGAAACGAGTATTGGGATTGGTCGAAAAAGATAGTTTCCGGGGGAAATACGTACAACGGAAGTCCCGCCCCTATAGACACTCTCTGCATTAGGTCTTGACCAGGCTTTCCTCTTCGCAGATGAGTAAGGCTGGGAATGAGGGTCAAGAATCATGTTTACCAATGGAATGGCTCTTTACTCTTTATAGTTATAGAAACCCACCATCTGAGGTGGTTGGCTCTCTCCTCCCGGATGTCCTGCTGGACTCGCTTCATAAACAAGGCCTCCTTCACCTGTCTGTTCTGCACATCGGCCATGATGCCACACGATATGGCTGAAGACAAGACACATAGCCAATATAATAATACAGTGGTTCTGAGCTTGTATATCTGCTATTTTTGAATAGCCAAGCACACAATAATGGTTAAAGTGGTTAAAATTATTGTGACGCTATATTAACTTATTTAGCTGGGGACCCCCTGGTACCCCGCCAAGGACCCCTGGGGGTCCCCGGACCCCACTTTGAGAACCAATGCAATAATAAACATCCTGTACATGGAGGGCAATGGTAATGTAGAGCAAAGCTGTTCCAGAGATGGGAACTGAAGTAAAGCAAGGACACTATGAAACAATGGACACAAGAGATATGCATTTGCAATTTGCGGCTTCTTTGTAAAAAATAAGCAATATTTTGGATTAGGTTAAAACCCTACAATGCATACCTGTAGACATTAAACATGCAGATTTTGAAACTGTGGTCTTAGGGACCCTTCATCTGACAGGCTGTAATAGCCAATATTATTATTACAATGATGTAAGATATTACTTAAATAAGCTATTCATAATATTACATTAGATACACACTAGGATAAGTAGGAGTTAAATGAACATCTGTATGAAAACCGGCAAATCCGGTGGTGTTGAGTGTAGGGGGGAGACCGACCTTCCCTCAAGTCTCTGGAGGTCAGTTTATGGGTGGATTTGATCAACATCTTGGCCACTCCCGCAGGGGTGGAGACATCCAAAGGAGGCTTCGGCCCAGCAGCCGGCTCTCTCACAGCCTAGGAAACCATTAACCACATGAACCCAAGCATCCCTATTCGGGGCATGTCATAATAAGTGAACATTCAGCTGTACCATGGCTTCATTTTGATTGGCTTGGCCGCAGATTTGAACGGGAAACACAAATCGTACCTTTAGTTTACAGTGTGCGTGTTCCCGTTCAAATTGGCAGCAGAGCCAATCAAATGAAGCTATGGGAAAATGAACAGGAACAGGAAACGGGTATGCCACCCTACATGCACAGAGCCAATTCATACAACATAACGTTGCTGTCGGGCAGAAACCTCTTAACTCAATATTCTAACTTTTTGATTTTTTGTAAGTAAAAAAAGTAGCAGATCCACAAGCTCAAAACGCAGTGTGAAGCGATGCATTTTTAGCTTGTAGATCTGCTACTTTTGCATGCTCTTGAATTTGACTTCTAAAAAGTATGAGTTTTTCCGCCTGACAGACGATAACCTACACTGAAGACATGACTGCATATCTTTATTCTTCTGTGAAACAAGGGAAGTGGTGTATATATAGAGTTCTGTACCTTCAGTTTGTCTGCCTTCTTGGTTGGCCTGCGTTTGGTTGGAACTAGAGGAGGCACTTGGGGGGCAGGTGAGGACTCTCTGCACTCAGACACTGCTACATCTCCTTGAGCCAGTCTGCTCTCCAGCTTACTGTGACACAAACATAATGGTACCCTTCACTGTCAAACACACCAAGGTGGGTATAATATAAATCCTTCACTGTCAAACACACCAAGGTGGGTATAATAGAAACTCTTCACTGTCAAACACACCAAAGTGAGTATAATAGAAACATCTGATTTCTGTCCACTCACAATATGTGTCGGAGATTAATTAGATTTCCTTAACTCTTTAACTGCCAAAAACGGGAATTCCCGTCCGATGGCTCTATGGCTATCATGGCCACGGACGGAAATGACGAAAATATATATATTTTTTTTATTTAAAAAAATATATATATATTTTTTCATTTTTTTATCTCAAAGGAACTAGGAGATAACGCTATCCAAAAAATTGCTGCTCCATTCACTTCAATGTTAAAAAACAAACGGAGGAAAAATGCACCTTTTTCCTGGCACTGGGACGACACAGTCTGAAATAAGTGTGGCAATGAAAGAGTTAATTGTTTTACTTGTACTTTATTAGGTTCTCTTTAATTTGATTTACGTTAATTTGACATGGATGATATCCATGTCAAATAAACGCAAATCAAATCACAATTACATTGGACAAACCAGATGAATTGCTTTAGTGTTTTAGCATACATGCTAATTCTCAACACCTGTCCACAGGAGGCTTAAAACAACAACAATAGAGTAAAGTGTGAAATTAAAATACAGGTGAAATAAATATATAGCACATTATTGTGGACAATACCACACTCGCATTTCACTGCTTCTACCTGTATGAGTACGGTAGTGACAAATAAACCATGTTGATTCTTGATTCGCTCTGGGACACTCTCAGGAACCAAGGACACACCTGCAGTAGTCTTTTCATCCAAACAAACATCACCTCATCCCAACAAACATCACCTTTTGTAATAAGTAACACATTTACTACAGATTTAGCCAAATGTCAATATATTCCTGTATATTGCATTATGTCATATTCATATTTTATATGAAAGGGAGAAGTATACTTCATCCATATTTGATTAGGTGTGTGTGTGTGTGTGTGTGTGTGTGTGTGTGTGTGTGTGTGTGTGTGAGAGAGATAGAGAAAAAGCTAAAAGATATGCATCTCCCAGACGACCTACTAGGCTGGGTGCTGGATCAAAAAAGTAGAACAGTTGACAATAATAAAAACATGCAATTTAATTGGAAACGTTTCGAGCCACCCTGCTTTTCCAACGTCTTTCACCTGTGTGTGCCACACACACACACACACACACACACACACACACACACACACACACACACACACACACACACACACACACACACACACACACACACAGTGATGTAAAGTAACTAAGTACATTTAGTCAAGTACTGTACTTAAGTAAACATTTTGAGATATTTTTCTCTTTACTGGAGTACTCCACTACATCTCAGAGGAAAATATTGTACTTTTACTCCACTACAATTATTTGAAAACTTTAGTTACTAGTTGCTTTGCAGATATAAATTATTATATTATAAAACATACATTAACCACTTTAGCACTTTACTTTACACTTACTTTTTTTTGTAGCTTGCAGATCTGCTATTTTCAAACATGTTATTACTTTTACTTTTGGTACTTTAAGTGTCAATACTTTTGTACTTTTACTCAAGTAACATTTTGAACCACTTTGGAGGCAGGCATATAAAAAACAACAACATTGCTCTAGTAATTCATATCTCCTCATCTCTCTCTGTTCACTCTCTCTCAGATTTCTCTTCTGATATATGTCATCCTTTCATTTGGTGGCGTTGTGGGGGGAACAACAGAACAGTGAGGGGAATCATGGCTCACATGCATAAAAAACACTGGGCACAAAGCGTAATCCATCTCCACATCGACCACAGCGGCAGCCGCCGAGTTGTTTTTCATGAATTATTAACACATTGAATGCCAAAAACGGTCCGGACCGTTTTTGAGGGTCCAAACGAGAAGTGCCGAAAACGGTCCGGACCGTTTTTGACCCAATTCTATTTTTATACGAGTGGCCCACGTGGGGCGCTAAAACGAAACTTTGACATCACCCAATGAGTTTCAGAGAAGAAGAGGCTGGATGTGGCTCCATGTCAAAAATCCTTCCGGTCGGCGTTTTCAATGTTATCTCCTTGATTAAAAGCTTAATATCTCCATTTCTTTTTAATGTGGTGGAAACGAGCCGTTTTCGATCGGCGATCACGCTGCAATGGAGGGTCGCGTTGGAAATATTATTGTTCCAGGCGTTAGTCGGGACCCTCCGCCGTCTCGCACGCACGCTTTGTTTACATGCACTTCCGCGTCTGGGCTTCTCACAGCACGAAATGTATAACGCAAGTGGATGGAAGAAATGCTGGCACTCAACGTATAATATTTTAATAAACCTCTGGCACCCAATGTGTTAACTCCTGGCCGAGATAACACCGCAACCACGGGACAGCATACCACCACTGAGTGATGGATAGCACCGGGCTTTCTCATGGGAACAGAATTAACCCATTAACACCGGGAAGGTACAGTATCTGTGTCATTTTAGATTTATTTGGCTATTCAAAAATATTTTTGAAAAATCTAGATTTTTTTTGCAAATCTTTGAATATATATATTTTAAAGGGAACATGTTTAACTAAAATCTTTGCTTCTGGGGGTCCCTGGAACAAAATATTTTGAGATGGGGGTCCGCGGCCAAGTACATATAATTTTGGGGGTCCTTGACATGAAAAAGTTTGAGAACAACTGATATAGAAACATACGTTTTTTCAAAAAACTGTAAGGATTTAGAAGATATTTGTCAAATGTTTGACAAATAAACATTAGACAAATGTTTGCTTAAAAAAAGATATTCAAAGATTTGCAAAAATGTTCAAAAAATAGCAGATCTACAAGCTCATAGGGTGGCACTCGGTGCCGCACTATGAGCTTGTAGATCTGCTATTTTTGAATAGCCAAAGAAATCTAAAAATGACACAGATGCGTTACTGGTCTTAATGGGTTAAACATTAAGGTTTTATATTACTGTTCAGTGGCATTTTGATGTCTGAATGAGTTGTCTACACTGTAATATAACTGAAAAAATGGCCAGTAGGCTTCCATCTTCACAATCTCCAAATTAAATGAGCACTCAGGATTTGGCAGTGTACTGTAGTTGCTGTCGGGCAGAAACCTCTTATCTCCAAATTTTAACTTCGTTTTTTCGTAAATTCTCGCCCTACTTGACCATACTACAGCGTCACACAAGGGAAGAGATTTGGTGTAGTAGAGCCACAGACCCCTGGGAAAGCCTGGTCGATGAAGATGGTTTTTAAGTGGTTAAATTAAGACCTGAAGCCGATTCTATGTGTCTCCTAAATCCCAACAGTATTATGAAAAACGTATGTTTCTATATCAGTGGTGCTCAATCTTTTTCATGTCAAGGACCCCCAAAATTATGTAAAATTATGTATTTGGCTGCGGACCCCATCTCAAAATATTTTGTTCCAGGGACCCCCAGAAGCAAAGATTTGAGTTAAAAAATGTTCGCTTTAAAGTTTTTTTAAACGCTTTAAAGTCGCTTTAAATTCAAACATTTGCACACATTTTTACAATTTTTCAAAAATAGCAGATCTACAAGCTCATAGCGCGGCACTCTGTGCGGCGCTATGAGCTTGTACATCTGCTATTTTTGAATAGCCAAAAGTGTAAAATATGGCTTTTTAGCTGAAATCTAAAAATGACAATGCGTTCCAGGTCTTAAAGTTAGAGTTAGTTGTGCAGGTTGAAAAAAAAAGAGTTAGTTAAACTTATATTAATGCCTTCATGAGGACACATATACTATTATGTGTAACAGCAGGGGAAGCACAGGAAACATTCTACACAATAACACAGGCCTGGTTTAGAATGATTTGCAGTAGCTTTGGTTTCACACACACACACACACACAGCAGGACCCTGTTGTCACAAAGGAAAACGGAATGAGTCAGATTTCAATGTCCTCCTCGCACAGCACAGTTCTCCAGACTGTTCTCAACTTAATACTCATTGAGTGCCATTGACGTGTTTCACGTGTTTTACCGCTATGGCGCAACGTGCCAATGACGTGTTTGGTGTGTTTTTTAAAAAAATGTAAAAAAAAAAAAAAAAAAAAATCAGAACCCAAGATATCTTTATCTGAAGATTTGCAGCTCCATCCACTCCTTGTTTAACTTATAACTGAAAAAGGCTGTATCTCGCTTCCTAAGCACTTTTTTTTTACTTCATCTGTGCCGCTGATAAAGTTTACAGCTCCATCTTGATTCTCCTTGATGTCCATGGGGCATTTGGAAGGTGAGTCAGGTGACTCATCATCAGTCATCATGGTAGGTTGGGGGAGTCCCTTGGGACTGTAGGCATTGAAATTGTACCTTGCAAACACCTCCAACTTGGCTGAACCCCTAAACTGCTGCCATCAGCTTAAAAGATGGATCGTGTGATTTGTTTTGGAGAACACAATTTTATTTTGTCCATTCTGTATGGTAGAGCATGTTAGTAGAATTCCTCCCAGATTCGGCACAAACATGAGAATGAATTAATTCAACTTTTATGCCACCGAAATGTGGAACGCCCTATCATAAAGTGATAGCCATCATAAAGTGTGACTCCCTACCCTCCTTCAAAACCACCATAAAAGAGCACCCGTCTCTGGACGTAGATGAGACTTCTAGCTTGCCAAAAGAAATTACCCCCCCCCCCCACTGTATTGACGAGTTCTTGTAAAGTATTGCATGTCTTTATATATCTTGATGAATTGAATACATAGGACCACAATGGAAACAAGCCCTCATGGCTTTTTGTGTTATCCTTGTAGCATTATTGTATAACTGTACCTCTGATACCTTTAACTGTTAATAAAGTATTCAATGAATCAATCAAGAATATCAGTTATACAATTGGGGTGGTTGAACAGTATCTGGTCTTTCTGCTCTTCTATTGAGGCATTTAGATCCTGTGTCTAGGTTGGACATGACCTTTGACACAATCCTGTTTCTGGTTTGACACACATTTTGTCAAAAATCGATTTCTCCCCCAGAGGACGCGGGGCAGGCTCTATTAGCTCAGTGGAAAAAACGTTAGCAGGAAAGTTACATAGTGCAGCTTGAAGGTCATCACATTAAATGCATTTCTGACTGTTAAACCACCAATGTTGCTTTTAATACGTCGTCCCTATATTAGGTTACACAAAAATAGCTTATCGGAGGCATATCATTGTATGACGAAGTAAAAAATCTATTACATTTATTGGTTGATTCCTTGATATATAAAAGAAAAATGCGCTTCTCAATTATTCAATTGATCAGAAAAGTGATCAATAGAATCGCCAAAAAAGAAAAGAAAATTGATAGTTTCAGCCCCACTCTTGAGGTTACCTGATGCTGATGCCTTTTCAATAAAGCATTAATTTTGTTGTTACACTTGTTTTTCTCTATTTTATTGTTCTTTTTTTAGCTTTGTGATGTTTGATACAAATATTTTACCCTGATGATAGCACTCTGAGGGCATCATAAATAAAATGTATTATTAATATTATTATTACCTGATGGCCAGGTGCGGGGCGGAGCAGCCAGTGATGGTACAGAGGTAAGGCTTGGTGTTGAACTGGGAGATGAACAGCTGCATGGTGATCTCACACGTCTCGTACTGCAGCGGACTGAAGATCACCGTGATCTCCACTCCACCTCTGGCTGGGATCACCCCTGGAACACAAATACTTATATATATCAGTGACCCTCTCAACCTATTTAACGCATTAAGACCGTGAACGCATCTGTGTATTTTTTTTATTTGAGCTAAAAAAAAAGCATTATTCTACACTTTGGCTATTCAAAAATAGCAGATCTACAAGTTCATAGCGCGGCACCGAGTGCCGCCCTATGAGCTTGTAGATCTGCTAATTTTGAAAAAAATAAGAAAATGCGTGCAAATCTGTGAATATATGTATTCTTTTAAAATATGTTTAACTCAAATCTTTGCTTCTGGGGGATCCCTGGAACAAAATATTTTAGGATGAGGGTCCGTGGCCAAACCCATATAATTTTGGGGGTCTATGAAAATTATGAAAAAAATTAGAACCACTTATTTAGCAATAAACTCTTTTTGGGCGGTGAAACCGCCCCTATAAGTGAGGTTTGGAAATTTGTACAATTATCCTGCGCTGTGAAACCGCCCCTATAAGTGAGGTTTGGAAATTTGTACAATTATCCTGCACCGTGATTGGCCAATCACAATCTATTCAGGACTGTGATTGGCCAGTGTCACATGACACATGTGCATAGCCCTATATAAGAAACCATAACTTGAAAAAAAACATAAATTGGTTTTTTTCAAGTTATGGTTTCGTCCATCATAAAGAGTGTTTCAATAAATGTATTTATCTTTTGTACATGATTGGTTGACTCCATTCAGTATTGTGATTAGCTAGCAAGACACCGCCCACTTCACACAGGGTGTGATTTTTTTTAAACTGTTGGGATTTATAAGACATTTGTATAGAATCGGCTTCAGGCCTTAATAGGTTAACGCATTAAGACACGTGTGTGTGTGTGTCTCACTCTCACACACACACACACACACACACACACACACACACACTGCTAAAAGGTTGGATAGCCACAGGTACAGTAAGCAACTCATTACTTATGTAAGATTTATTTTTGTTTGAACAAAGTTTAGTTTAGTGTTAAGACATGAAGTGGAGGAGACAGAGTACAAAAATAGAGCACGGACACAAGAGAGAAGACGGAGCCACCATAAGAAAGACTAAAGGACACTGAGAGAAGAAGAGAGACAGAAAAGAGACATCTACATCATAGTTCAGAGAAGCCTTTAAATTGAGTAGTAGAGCAGTTGTTCTCAAACTTTTTATTTATTTCAAGGACCCCATATCTCTGAGAGTGCACAAATGGAACACTCAAAGTGCACAAATGGAACCCAAATCCATTTGATTCCATTTGTGCACTCTCAAACTTACAGTCAACCCTGAGGGGTCCTTGGACCCCACTTTGAAGGGCGTCCATTGAAAAAAGCGTCTAAAATAACAGGATTTTTATGTCGGTGACATCACTGGAGTTAAAACTTTTCAGCCAAACTTTAGCTGCATTTCAGCAACAAACACAGAATGCTGTGACTTCATAGTCACTGTATATAGACACTGGAAGTGGCAGCTCAAGTGCAGGCTTCCCGGACGTGTTGTGATGCTTTCCAGACAAGCGTCATAGCTGGATGTTGTTTTTTTTTGGAGGAGGAAAGCACTGACTGCTCAGTGTCAATGTGGAGACATCTGTGGAACTGGAGGCCATCATGTCGGCGGTACCGTTGATTTACTGAGTGCGTAACAGATGCCGATCCGACGCGTTGAGGAAACGCAGCCCGCCGCCTGCATGGCTCCTCTGAAGGCTTATGGGTCAAATATGTGTGTTGTAGTATCGAAGGGGAAAGATGACTTCTCTTCACGAGTTAGATTTTTCTGATTGCCTATAGCTATTAGTTTCTCAACGTGGGATCCAGGGATGCAGGGGGGGTTTGAACATACTCAGTTCCATTGGGGGGATATCCCCTCCACTTTTGGGATGAAGAAAAAAGAAAAAGAAAAAACCTCCGACATCTACACTTCATGGAGTCAACTTTTTGTACCGAATTAAATTAATTAATCTACCGGTATAAAGTAACAAAAAAAAACAAAAAAGTAACAAAAATAATTGCGCATGCATGCGTCCCCTTCGGTTCTAAAATGGCCTCTGCGTCCTTGGTGGGATCCGTGAGGAGTTAGGGAGGATTTTACAGTGTAGATTAAGATACCAGAGATACAAATCGTATGAAATAACTGTCCATGGTCTAATGCTGCGTTCACACAGGCAGATACCAAGATAAGATACATGCTAGATGCTACCATTCAATTTCAATGGAAGCCATTGACATGAAGATACGAAGCAACAGCCGACGTTCGTAGCCGCTACAAAAGATACAAATTCAAGTTGAGCTGGGTTCAACTTCCAGACACAAAGATACAAAACTACAACTGTAGCTCCGATGACGCAGCGTTTGATGACGTCAACGACCGTGTTGAGCAACACACATACAGTACAAATCGACAGAGAGCGACAAATATGCTGTGTATCTTTGTATCTGCCCGTGAGAACGCAGCATCGTGCAGGGGTCTTCAACGTTTTTCAGGCCAAGGACCCCTTAGCTGAGACAGAGATGACCCCTACTACATGGCTAAAATGATGTTGCAGATTAAACTTTTTCATATATTTCATGAACATGTTTGACAGCACTGTCATCAGTGTTGTGTAAATTCATGTTTTTGTTGACATATCTTTCTATCAATATGTTGGATTCATGTTAATGTTTATTTTCAGACATTAAATCACAAACTTGACCTGCTATTTTCGGCTAATGTTCCCCTCAGAATAGGGATGCTAGGGTTCAAGTGGTTACTGTAAAAACAAAATAATAATAATAATCCCATCACACAAAGATTTGGCGGCCCCCCTGTAGCAACTCTGAGGGGCCCCTGTTGAAGACCCCTGGCCTAATGCATAACAAACTGGGGGTCCTTGAAATTATACAGGTTGACAATCACTGAGCTTGTAGATCTGCTATTTTGATAAGTCGTGAAAACGTGTGCAAATCATTGATATATATATTTTTTAAAGCGAACATTAGTAACTCAAAATCTTTGCTTCTGGAGGGCCCTGGAACCAAATATTTTACAAATGTTCGGTTTAAAAAATATATATTCAAAGATTTGCACAAATAGTGCCGCACTATGAGCTTGTAGATCCGCTATTTTTGCATAGCCCAAGAAATGACAGAGATGCGTTCCCGGATTGAATGGGTTAAATTGCAAAGAGGGTCTCCTACCTGCGAGGGGCTGGACGGAGAAGGCCCTGTGAGGCTGAAGGATGTGGACCTGGAACTCAAAGTCCACTGGACAGCTGCAGCTCAGAGGAATGACGTGGACCACACTGGGGGACAGATAGGGGACATTAGGTAAGGACAAACACAAAGGTGGGGGGTGGGTTAGGATGTGTTTGGGGCCTCAGAATTACGGCTGGGTCAGCCATCCAGCAATCCTCACTCCGAGTGCATGGAACTCACACGCACACACAGGTATACACAAAGATACAGGATCCTCCAAACAGGCACGAGCAGAATGGGTAATAGCTTCTTCCCCCCTATGCCATAAGACTACTAAATAAAGCTAAAGTGATTCCCCTGCAACACCTATGGTGTATCATTTTAACTTCATTAAACTTCATTACTTTAAGGGCTATTCTTGCTGTATTTATGCTACATTTTATTTGTGTGTTGTTACGGAGCACCATTCCACAACCTAGGCGTTTTCACAGTGCATGTATATGTGTGACAATAAAAAACTCTGTTGAACTGTTGAACGCACTCACCTCCGTCCTAGCGGTATGGCGGGCAGGTCGACATGGGAGGGGATGTTCAGGTCATCGATCACGGGATAAGCATGAACTGGAACTAACAGATTCTCCTCTCCCTGAGTGTGCGTGTGGGGAGGGAGGGGGGGGGGGGGCAGAGAGACGAAGAGCAAGTGGTAAGATTTCCAATTAAAGATGAATAAAAATCTAAAGTTTTATCAGTAACCTCCGGTACTTTGATTCATTTGATTCTCAGCCAGACAAAAAAAGAATCATCTAAAGATGCTCCACGCATAGATAATACCTCAGAGACCAACCACAGTCTTCTAAATATTTATTTATCTTGAGTGCAGCGCCACAAAAGCAAGCCAAAAAAGTTAAAAACCAAGTGTTTATGGTTTATGTCTCTTTAAAGTGTGTAAACACAGGAAGGATCTCTCTGTTGAAACACAAACCTCAAAAGCTCCTTGCCCCAGTCCTCACCACTTAAGCTCCATACACCAAATTGTATGTATTTGGCCACCGACCACATCAAAATATGTTGTTCCAGGGCATCCTATAGTGTGTATAGTTTCACTGTAGGCTGATGATAGGTTCTTGGTTTACGTATGTAGTTATTATTAGATTATTGGTTTACTTATGTATTACTTTATTATTAGATTACTATTTTTAAGCATGATGTATTATATTTATTATGATGTATTATCTTGTGTCCTTGCTTGCTGTAAATCGCTCTGGATTAAGAGCGTCTGCTAAACGCCTAAACTGTAAACTGTTGACCGCGGGGGCCCCCAAGGCTGTATCCTTGACCCCTTCTTTTTGTCCCTCTACACACCAAATCTCTTCACTACAAGCCAATAGCCAACCTGCAAGAGATTGGCCATTTCTGAAGAAGGTTTCGCCTAGTATGACATGCCAAGAATAGGTGTGGTTAAAGATTCGAATGACGATGCCACCAAAACGGAAACGGTGGCCTAAAAATAACACTGCATTGCTCAAATGACAGCTGGCTTTTCAGCACAAAAAAAAAATGACAGCACAGCAACACAACAACGTGGCACATGGAGCTCTCTGACGGATGCCAAACCTTGCAGTGAACCCGAATGCAGTCGTAGAAGTAACGCCATTCGTCAGGCTGGAATTGGACCTTCACTGTGTAGGCGAGGCCAGGAACCAGTCGATACTTGATGATGACAGATGGAGAACAGGGTAGAAACATTGTAAATGCAACCAGCCCAATTCAAGCCAAAAAAGCAATGGAGGAAGTAGGCATTTTTTTTTACTTAATCCATTAAGACCGGGAACGCATCTGTGACATTTTAAGATTTCTTTGGCGATTAAAAAATAGCAGATATACAAGCTCAAAGAGTGCCACGCTATGAGCTTGTAGATCTGCTTTTTTTTAAAGGAATAATCGTGAATATTTGTGCAAATCTTTGAATATATATATATTTTTAAAGCGAACATTTGTACCTCAAATCTTTGGATCAAAATATTTTACAAATTTCCACTTAAAAAAATATATATTCAAAGATTTGCACACATTTTCACTATTTTTCAAAAATAGCAGATCTACAAGCTCATAGCGCGGCACTCGGTGCCACGCTATGAGCTTGTATATCTGTATATCTTGTATATCTTGTATATATGACAGAGATGAGTTCCGGGTCTTAATGGGTTAAAGGAGTAGTTCACCCAAATAATTACTTATTTTCTATCAATTACACACACGCCATGATGCCTTGAATTCGTGGAGATTTGTTTTTGTCGCATTCCTGAGCCAATAATTTCCATGACCGTGGGTGGCTGCTCAGTAGGAGACTCCGCCGGTCATCAAATTATTGGCTTAGGAATGCGACCAAAACTTAAAAACAACAACATGAATTCAATGCTTCATGGCGTGTGTAGGTAATTTTTTGGGTGAACTACGCCTTTAAGTAAAAGTGTCAATAACGTAGAAATGTAGAAATACTGATCTGTTACAAGTAAAAGTTCTATATCCAAAATTTACTTGAGCAAAAGTACAAAGGTAGTGGCATCAAGTTATACTTAAATTACCAAATTAAAAGTAATGATTTTGCAGAATGTCCCATTTTACATGTTTTCAAATGTATAAAATGTATTAATATCTCTTGAAAATAGCCGATCTACAAGCTCACAACGCGCGTTGTGAGCTTGTAGATCGGCTATTTTCAAGGGCTGAAGTTGTGCATGTATGTTTTGTAATCTAAATCTAGTCTACAAAGTAACTAGTAACTAAAGTGGTCAAATAATTGTAGTGAAGTAAAAGTACAATATTTGCCTCTGAGATGTAGTGGAGTAAAAGTAAAAGTATTTGGAAATACTCAAGTAAACTAAAAACACAAGTACAGTAGTTGAGTACATGTACTTAGTTACTCTCCACCACAGCCAGAAAGTTTCAGATGTGAACTAAAACGTGGAAGGAAAGAATACATTTCTTTTTAAATTACCTTTTTTGTATATGTTGTTTTGAAGTACTTAGTTTGTGTGGCAATGATATGGATATTAATCACTTCAGAGGAGATGTTGATTAGTTTCTGTGGGAGAGGAGGCAAAAGAAAAAAGGAGGCAAGATTCAATGGGTTTGCGTCGTGCATAATTGAACAAACACATTTCAAAGTTCACAACAGGCCTGCATCCAGAAGGCTGTTCTCGGAATGAAATCCCCTGTCTGTTCAGTCACATCAAATCCAGCTCCCGCATTACCCAAGTCAAATACATAATGATAAGGCCAGGTTTTTCACAATCATCCCAGAAATTTTAATTGTATTTGTATTGCATAGAAGCCTCACTCTCTAGGCCCAAACCTCTAGTATAATAATATATTGGTCTTTATTCATTTAGGCAACTTTGAGTTCACTTGGTGTATGAAAGGTGCTATATAGATAAGGTTGCCTAAATATTAAAAGGTCAAGTCCGGACTAAAATAACATAGCCTTTTTTTTCCTACTTATATTGATCCCAAAAGCCTGGCCATGGGGTCTATTTGCATTATTGTCCCTGTCGTCCAGTTTCCCCAACAGCCCCCATAGCATAGAGCAGAGTCCAAAGCATATCGCTCCTTAAGCTATTTGTTGCGGTCAAAAGTGATATCAAAAAGTGATAAAAAAGGCTATATGTCATTTAATGCAGTGTTTCTTAACCACTTGAGCCCCATATACTTTGTTGTACAACAAAGAGCGAATTGTTGCTATTTTTGTAATGTTACAAGTTTGTTTATACATTTCTGGAAACTTTGGGCTATAATGACATTCCCAAATTAAGGCCACCAGCTTGAAAGTCATTAAGCAACTAGCCTCGGAAACCCAGGCTTTTTTTTTTGTTACAAAAGAAAAAAAGCCTGGGGGAGCGATGTAGGAACGATGGTCTTGGACCTTGTTATCTCCTAACCAATCAGAGTGCAGAGGGGCGTCGCTCTAAATTTGGTGACGTCAGCGTGCTCCGTGCACAGGCCGAGGGGGGGAGGGGAGGGGAGGCGGGGACATAGATTGGTGAAGCAATAGGAAGCCACGCACAAATCCAGGCGGCTGTGTTTGGGTCCGCCCTTCAAGACCATGGATTGAGCTCGTAGCCTCAGGCTATTAAGCAACTGACTGGAAAGAACCGAAAACTACTGCTGTCTGATTCTGATATAGGTATCCGACATGACCAGAGCCTTCCGTTTTCATTTGTGAGCTGAATAAAACAACCTCCTCATCGGACCACAGATTTCATAAAGCATGAAATCCCCCCCGACTGAAAATCCATCTCCTAGGAGCTCTGATAGAGAATTGAACCCAGCCACCTGCTTGTGAAATTCAGCCATGTGCCATCTGCCCCCTTTAACAGCTCACCATCCAGCCTTACAAAGCTTGACTATCAATTTATTCCACTGTATGCACCTCAGGTTAAAAGAAAGCCGGAGTCCAAAACGGAGCCTCCTGCCCTCTCCATTATAGGGAGACGAGGGACAGCGGTTCAAATAAATCCAGACATAAACTTTTAAATCGAAAAGGTTTCTTCTCCTCACCAGGACCTTGTGGTAATCCTTGCCCAGCTCGAACCCGTTGAAGTGGAGCGTGGAGGGCTCTGCTTGGATCAGACCGTTGCTCTTCAGCCTGGCATAGATCTCTAGAAGAAAGACAGAAAATCCAACAGTGACTAAATAAGCAATAGTAATCTGTAGAATTAACAGAAAAAGGTGAGACCGGAAGTTAGGACGGAGGTGAATTAACCACATGCATGGGGGGGACCCTGGGGGGCTCCGGTCAATTATGTATACAGGGTTTAAGCCGCTAACCGACGCATAGAGAGAGTATAATGCATTTTCTATTTTGATATACAGGGGTATACTACTCTTTTTGTCATGCGTCACTTGTGTTTGCTTTGCGATGTGAGAGTGCAGACTAAAACCACACTCAAAACCCACCTTTTCAGACTTGCATTCCCTACCTAATCCTAATCCCCCCTTGAATACCTTCTATAGCTTTTAATCTTTTAACTAGTTTTTCCAAATAAAAGTTTTTATATTGTTGCCGTTTTTGTAAAGCAACTTTGAGTCCACTCCACTCCTTCCTGTGTAGCATCAGGGTCTTTAGCTCTGCAGTGTTAGCTCAGCTGTCACACCGGAGTGTGTCTACATAGGTGGTGCACCTCCTTACCCTCTAGCTGTACCTCGGGTTGGCTCCCAGAGTGTCAGTTTTCTCGCTACCAGTTGCGGTGCCCTGAGAGCCTCATTCTTCTGACCATCCACGTTTCTGATGTTCGCCCATGCATGTACACAGTACATCATGTTTGCTTTAAATGATTATCAAACACTTTGAAACCTTTTTGAAAAGCGCTATAAGGCCCTGAATAAGTGTCAATGGGTGGTAATAATAATAATGATTATTATTAATATCACAATCAATTTGTTTAATCACTTAAACCCTTGCTTGGCAAACTAATAGTTGACCGGGCTTGGCTCTGTACTTGGTCCCATTGGTCTACACCAAATCTCTTTGCCCAAAAATAGTCGATCTGTTGCGACACACTGTGGGCTACTACAGAGGTTAAAATCTTTGAAAAATATCAAAAATGTTTGGAAAATGTGGAATAATTTAGAATTTTTTAACACAAATCTTGTCTTCTGGGGGTCCCTGGCACAAAACATTTTCAGATGGGGGTCAAATGCATATCAATTTGGGGGTCCTTGACACGAAAAAGTTTGAGAATCACTGCGCTAGTAGATCGGCTCCCTCCCCAGAATAGGAATGGCTAGAGTTAACAGTGGGAAAGCATTATGTGTGCATTGCTGTCAGATAAAGCATTCAGGGCTGATGCCATACTTGACTCCAGAAGGTGGTTGTGGACGCTGGCTCGTCTGCTCTCCTCCACAAGCTGTCTGAGGGGAGTCGTTGTCCTCCTGAGTGGCTCAGAGAGGCTCTCTGCAGGGCCAGACACAGCCACTTCCATGCTGGCTGCAGATCACATCCAACTCCTCACCACCAGGGACAAGACAAGAGGTCTGGAAGACAGTCAAAAGGGAGAAAACTGTGAATCTGTTCTCATTGGATTCATGGGTTCAAAACTCAATGGAATCAGCCCAGAAATCTGTTTTAACCCATTAAAACTGGGAAAGCATATGTCATTGTATACTTTGGCTATTCAAAAATAGCAGATATACAAGCTCATAGTCACTTTTAGCCCCATTAAGTACCTCTCACTCCGGAGCTGTATAGCGGAGTGAGAGGTACTTACTGGGGCTAAGTCACTTTGTGCTGTGCTATGAGCTTGGATCTGCTATTTTTTTTAAAGCATGATATTGTTTGCAAATCTTTTAATATATATATTTTTTAAAGGGAACGTTTTTAACTCAAATCTTTGTTTCTGGGGGTCCCTGGAACAACATATTTTGACATGGGGGTCCTTGGCCAAATACATATAATTCTGTGGGTCCTTGACATGAAAAGGTTTGAAAACCACTGATATAGAAACATACATTTTTCAGATAACTGTTAGGATTTAGAAGATATTTGTAGAATCAGCCTAAAGGCATGCAATCTGAATTCACTTATCAACAGTTGACGACTTCATTGATAGCCTAGAAAAGTTCATATTAAAGTGCAGGTTTGATTAATAACCTTGTGGTTAATAACATTTCCCTATATTAAAATGCCTCCAGCACCACGTCAGTGAGATTATTATTAAGTTTGCCTATCAATGGTCAAGGCAATACAATGTTATTAACAACGGCACATTACAAACGACGTGATGGTCAGCCAACAATAAAACAAGTACAAAATAAATTACAATAGTCTGCCAAGCTGGCTAATATTACCCTAATTAAGAGGCTTCTTCGGGCGTTAATGCTCTTAAATCCAACAACGCCATAACTTTAACAGTGTTTTGAGTCTAATAATAATAAGACTTTATGAATTAAGTCGTTTGTATGCAAATGTGTCCGTGTTTCGCAGGCTCATTTGTTCATGATGTCAAACATTCACACACTTGCTGGTTAGTTGTCTGTCTCTCTTTTTCTGCACCCCGCCCCCTCCCTCGACATCAAACAAAACGTTGCCACGGCTACGTCAGGCTCACCGTTGCCATATTTTGTAAGAGAAATAAGCAGCCAGGTCTATAAAAAGAAGCCCAAAATAAGTGACTATCTAGGCTACTACATGAGCACTTATGGTATATACATTGGCTATTTGAAAATAGCAGATCTACAAGCTCACAACGCGTCACACTTGATAAAGAAGCCAAAAAAAACAGCAACTGTACAAAAAAACAAGCCCAAAGTCGCTGATAATAAGCAGACATGGCAACGCTGGTCAGGGCTCAAGCCCCAATAATACTTCGTCGCCCGACGGTGTCGCATGCCAAAAATAGCAGATCTACTCTACATTACAAGCTCACAACATGGCGCGGACATGTGAGAGCATATTAGGCTATAGTCATGGATCCAAGACGGTCATCTGTCGATGAACTTCAACATAGTGTTTGCACTTTCTCCCTTTTTTACCCTTACATCTACATAAACGTTCAAATCTAAAAAATAAAGTGCTTACCCCATGGCCACGGATGTTAAAATTATGTAAGGAACCTCAAAAGTACTCATATCATCCGTATTGTTCAATTAAAATCATTTTAATCCAATTGGTGGCCATTTTATCATAGAGTTATAATGTATCCAGAGTGCAATACACCTCTCAACCAATAGGATCGCATAGTTGAAAACACATTGCAAAAATACGTAGAAAATGGCCACCAATCGGTTTAAAATCCTTTTTATTGAACAACACGGAAGATATGGGTACTTCTGAGGGCCGGTACATAATTTTAACATTTGTGGTCATGGGGTAAGCACTTTATATTTGAAATTTGAACGTTTAAGTAGATGTACGGGCTAAAAAGGGAGAAAAGGCAAACACCAGGTTGAAGTTCATCCATGACTGCCATGATATGACAGTCATGTATCAGGGCTAGGGGCAGGACTAGCCCTGAAACATGACTGTCATACCATGACAGACGGGCGTCATGTGAACCATGGCTAGGGGCCGGACGAACGTCAGGAGGGGCGGGTGACCGCAAACTGGAAAACTTCTACTTGTTGGAATAAAGATGACTTTATCTTTATTCAACACCTCCACTGTCTGTGTGTGTGTGTGTGTGTTGCTGAATTGTACAAGATAGACACTCAATTATGTCTTTTCCACATTCCATGCAATATTTGCCACGTTTATTACAGGATCGAAGCTTTGCTTTTATTATCTGGTCAGATCCTGCCGAGAGTTTTTCATTTTCTTTTTGTTTGTTCGTTTGTTGTTGATTTGATTTACCTTGATAAGAAAAAGTGAGCTCGCCTCAGCCTGGCAAAAACTAGAAATGCACAAAGTGGGATTTATCGGAGTTTTCATGATGTACACACAGGTGAGAAAAGTGTGTTGTTTGATATTAATATATTGGTATAAAGCAGTGGTGGAAAAAGTACTCAAATGTTTTACTCAGGTAAAAGTATCAATACTGCAATGTAGATATACTACAAGTAGGCTACCAACCCTTAGAAAGTACTCATTAGGCAGAATGTCCCATTTCCCACGTTTTCAAATGTATCAAATGTTTTAAAATCTTTTGAAAATAGCAGATCTACATCCGCACAATGCATGCATTGTGTTGTGAGTTTGTGACCCATTGTGAGTGGAAAAGTGTGGAGTAGTATAAAGTATTGAAAATTGGAAACACTGCAGAAGTAAAAAAAAAATTATCTTAAAAGCCCCCCAAATAACTTTTTTTCTATTGATTACTCACCCCATGGAGCCTTGAATTCATGGATATTTATTTGTTTTTGTCGCATTCCTTCCTTTATTATTTGATTATAATAAATTTAGCCCCATTGATTCCGGTAGGAGACACAAATGCATTTGTGTCTCCTACCGGAATCAATGGGGACACATTTATTATAATCAAATTATTGGCTTAGGAATGTGACAAAAACAAAAAAATATCTATGAATTCAAGGCTCCAGATGGTCAGTAATCAATAGAAAAAAAGTTATTTTGGGGGTGAACTACCCCTTTAAGTACAGTACTTGAGTATTGTTGGGGAGACCGACACTGGGGTCAAAAGTAACACTTTTTACATTTTCTTTCATAATTCACAGAATACTTGAAATATTCATCTTTTGTTTTAAGAAACATATATATGTGCCCTAATTACTAATACCATTTATAAGCTTGGTATTGCCCCCGTGACTGGGGCAATTCTAACAGTGGATGGGGGCAATTGTAACACTGGTTGGGGGCAATTATAACACTGTAGAAATAAGTCATATTAACACACTATATCTCAAATAAAAGCACATCACTAAGTAATATATATTTTGTATAATTTAACATTTTTACTTAAGAATGTTTTATATATATAATTACAATTATGTTGTATTTTTATTCGAATTATTTTATTTTTAAATGTTGTTTTTTTTAAATCCCATATTCTTCAATAAACATAGAGATGCAATTCATCTAAGTTTAAATTAGCTGTCATCTAAACTTTAGACAGCAGAAGGAAAATACTGTACATTCAAAAATGTACGTTAAACACCTCAAAATCAGTTTTTGTTGAAAACTTCTGCTGAGATGAAATGATCATTCTATCCTTCCATATAGGCAGAGAGAGGACCCTACTGAGGATGTGCACAATAAGTCTCACCCCTCTAGCTTGTTTCTGACTAGAATTATTGAGTGTGTTACGTTTGCCCCTTGTTTGACCCCTATCTCCCCTACTTAGTTTACTTTACACCATTGATTCCGTTCATTACAGGCAAAATCCTCCCCAGGGTGTCACCACCCTCATGCGCTTCTTGGGAAAGAGGAAGAAAGATGCATGAGGGACTTGTTGCTTATGAATACGTCCAAAGAACCTGGTGAGTCAGCCTAAAAATGGTCATCTTGTGTGGTGTGTGTGTGTGTGTGTGTGTGTGTGTGTGTGTGTGTGTGTGTGTGTGTGTGTGTGTGTGTGTGTGTGTGTGTGTGTGTGTGTGTGTACATATATATTTATATAAAGTTGCTATCACAAATGTGCCGATATTTGTTTAGAGGATCCACTGAAGTTCACTAGTTGTGTCCACTCCACTCCGGCCAGTATCACCTGTTTGATGTAATTCTTTACTGACATCTAGTGGTAGAAAAGACTAGTGCATGCATATTAGAAATAATCCATGTACTGTATCTCTAGTCTAGAGGCCAGGCAGAGGTGGAATTAGTAGGCTATTCTTCAGATGTTTTAACCTAAGTAAAAGTGGTAACACCACAATGTAGAAATACTCTGTTACAAGTAAAAGTCCTAGTATTGGCATCAAAATAGGCCTACATTACCAAACGTAAAAGCACTCATGCA